>NW_027670069.1:0-43542 GCF_964188305.1 Podarcis bocagei
TGCAGAACGTCAGATTTTTAGCAGAAATTGTGACCGCGCGGCTTAGGGATTTTTTCAAAAAAAGTTGTTCAGACGTCGAGGGCTAATTCGGTTTCCAATAATAAAAACCCACCTGTTTCCACCGAAAAACATTTCAGGGGATCCCTTGCAACAGTTTGCCAACATTTTTGAGTGAATTGAAGAACGTCAGATTTTTAGCAGAAATTGTGACCACGCGGCTTAGGGATTTTTTCAAAAAAAGTTGTTCAGACGTCGAGGGCTAATTCTGTTTCCATGATAAAAACACATCTGTTTCCACCAAAAAACCTTTCAAGGGATCTTTTGCAACAGTTTGGCACCATTTTTGAGTGAATTGCAGAACGTCAGATTTTTAGCAGAAATTGTGACCGCGCGGGTTAGGGATTTTTTCAAAAAAAGGTGGTCAGACGTCGAGGGCTAATTCTGTTTCCGATGATAAAAACCCATCTGTTTCCACAGAAAAACATTTCAGGGGATCACTTGCAACAGTTTGCCAACTTTTTTGAGTGAATTGCAGAACGTCAGATTTTTAGCAGAAATTGTGACCGCGCGGCTTAGGGATTTTTTCAAAAAAAGTTGTTCAGACCTCGAGGGCTAATTCTGTTTCCGATGATAAAAACACATCTGTTTCTAACGAAAAACCTTTCAAGGGATCGTTTGCAACAGTTTGGCACCATTTTCGAGTGAATTGCAGAACGTCAGATTTTTAGCAGAAATTGTGACCGCGCGGCTTAGGGATTTTTTCAAAAAAAGTTGTTCAGACGTCGAGGGCTAATTCTGTTTCCGATGATAAAAACACATTGTTTCCACCGAAAAACCTTTCAGGGGATCTTTTGCAACAGTTTGGCACCATTTTTGAGTGAATTGCAGAACGTCAGATTTTTAGCAGAAATTGTGACCGCGCGGCTTAGGGATTTTTTCAAAAAAAGGTGGTCAGACGTCGAGGGCTAATTCTGTTTCCGATGATAAAAACCCATCTGTTTCCACCGAAAAACATTTCAGGGGATCACTTGCAACAGTTTGCCAACTTTTTTGAGTGAATTGCAGAACGTCAGATTTTTAGCAGAAATTGTGACCGCGCGGCTTAGGGATTTTTTCAAAAATAGTTGTTCAGACGTCGAGGGCTAATTCTGTTTCCGATGATAAAAATACATCTGTTTCCACCGAAAAACATTTCAGGGGATCCCTTGCAACAGTTTGCCAACATTTTTGAGTGAATTGCAGAACGTCAGATTTTTAGCAGAAATTGTGACCGCGCGGCTTAGGGATTTTTTCAAAAAAAGTTGTTGAGACGTCGAGGGCTAATTCGGTTTCCAATAATAAAAACCCACCTGTTTCCACCGAAAAACATTTCAGGGGATCACTTGCAACAGTTTGCTAACTTTTTTGAGTGAATTGCAGAACGTCAGATTTTTAACAGAAATTGTGACTGCGCGGCTTAGGGATTTTTTCAAAAAAAGTTGTTCAGACGTCGAGGGCTAATTCTGTTTCCGATGATAAAAACACATCTGTTTCCACCGAAAAACCTTTCAAGGGATCGTTTGCAACAGTTTGCCAACATTTTTGAGTGAATTGCAGAACGTCAGATTTTTAGCAGAAATTGTGACCGCGCGGCTTAGGGATTTTTTCAAAAAAAGTTGTTCAGACGTCGAGGGCTAATTCTGTTTCCGATGATAAAAACACATCTGTTTCCACCGAAAAACCTTTCAAGGGATCTTTTGCAACAGTTTGGCACCATTTTTGAGTGAATTGCAGAACGTCATATTTTTAGCAGAAATTGTGACCGCGCGGCTTAGGGATTTTTTCAAAAAAAGTTGTTCAGACGTCGAGGGCTAATTCTGTTTCCGATGGTAAAAACCCATCTGTTTCCACCGAAAAACATTTCAGGGGATCACTTGCAACAGTTTGCCAACATTTCTGAGTGAATTGCAGAACGTCATATTTTTAGCAGAAATTGTGACCGCGCGGCTTAGGGATTTTTTCAAAAAAAGTTGTTCAGACGTCGAGGGCTAATTCTGTTTCCGATGATAAAAACCCATCTGTTTCCACCGAAAAACATTTCAGGGGATCACTTGTAACAGTTTGCCAACTTTTTTGAGTGAATTGCAGAACGTCAGATTTTTAGCAGAAATTGTGACCGCGCGGCTTAGGGATTTTTTCAAAAAAAGTTGTTCAGACGTCGAGGGCTAATTCTGTTTCCGATGATAAAAACACATCTGTTTCCACCGAAAAACCTTTCAAGGGATCTTTTGCAACAATTTGGCACCATTTTTGAGTGAATTGTAGAACGTCAGATTTTTAGCAGAAATTGTGACCGCGCGGCTTAGGGATTTTTTCAAAAAAAGTTGTTCAGACGTCGAGGGCTAATTCTGTTTCCGATGATAAAAACACATCTGTTTCCACCGAAAAACCTTTCAAGGGATCGTTTGCAACAGTTTGGCACCATTTTTGAGTGAATTGCAGAACGTCAGATTTTTAGCAGAAATTGTGACCGCGCGGCTTAGGGATTTTTTCAAAAAAAGTTGTTCAGACGTCGAGGGCTAATTCTGTTTCCGATGATAAAAACACATCTGTTTCTACCGAAAAACATTTCAGGGGATCGTTTGCAACAGTTTGCCAACATTTTTGAGTGAATTGAAGAACGTCAGATTTTTAGCAGAAATTGTGACCGCGCGGCTTAGGGAATTTTTCAAAAAAAGTTGTTCAGACGTCGAGGGCTAATTCTGTTTCCGATGATAAAAACACATCTTTTTCCACCGAAAAACCTTTCAGGGGATCGTTTTCAACAGTTTGCCAACATTTTTGAGTGAATTGCAGAACGTCAGATTTTTAGCAGAAATTGTGACCGCGCAGCTTAGGGATTTTTTCCAAAAACAGTTGTTCAGACGTCGAGGGCTAATTCTGTTTCCGATGATAAAAACCCATCTGTTTCCACCGAAAAACATTTCAGGGGATCACTTACAACAGTTTGCCAACATTTTTGAGTGAATTCAGAACGTCAGATTTTTAGCAGAAATTGTGACCGCGCGGCTTAGGGATTTTTTCAAGAAAAGTTGTTCAGACGTCGAGGGCTAATTCTGTTTCCGATGATAAAAACACATCTGTTTCCACCGAAAAACATTTCAGGGGATCACTTGCAACAGTTTGCCAACATTTTTGAGTGAATTGCAGAACGTCAGATTTTTAGCAGAAATTGTGACCGCGCGGCTTAGGGATTTTTTCAAAAAAAGTTGTTCAGACGTCGAGGGCTAATTCGGTTTCCAATAATAAAAACCCACCTGTTTCCACCGAAAAACATTTCAGGGGATCCCTTGCAACAGTTTGCCAACATTTTTGAGTGAATTGAAGAACGTCAGATTTTTAGCAGAAATTGTGACCACGCGGCTTAGGGATTTTTTCAAAAAAAGTTGTTCAGACGTCGAGGGCTAATTCTGTTTCCCATGATAAAAACACATCTGTTTCCACCAAAAAACCTTTCAAGGGATCTTTTGCAACAGTTTGGCACCATTTTTGAGTGAATTGCAGAACGTCAGATTTTTAGCAGAAATTGTGACCGCGCGGGTTAGGGATTTTTTCAAAAAAAGGTGGTCAGACGTCGAGGGCTAATTCTGTTTCCGATGATAAAAACCCATCTGTTTCCACAGAAAAACATTTCAGGGGATCACTTGCAACAGTTTGCCAACTTTTTTGAGTGAATTGCAGAACGTCAGATTTTTAGCAGAAATTGTGACCGCGCGGCTTAGGGATTTTTTCAAAAAAAGTTGTTCAGACGTCGAGGGCTAATTCTGTTTCCGATGATAAAAACGCATCTGTTTCTAACGAAAAACCTTTCAAGGGATCGTTTGCAACAGTTTGGCACCATTTTCGAGTGAATTGCAGAACGTCAGATTTTTAGCAGAAATTGTGACCGCGCGGCTTAGGGATTTTTTCAAAAAAAGTTGTTCAGACGTCGAGGGCTAATTCTGTTTCCGATGATAAAAACACATCTTTTTCCACCGAAAAACCTTTCAGGGGATCGTTTTCAACAGTTTGCCAACATTTTTGAGTGAATTGCAGAACGTCAGATTTTTAGCAGAAATTGTGACCGCGCAGCTTAGGGATTTTTTCCAAAAACAGTTGTTCAGACGTCGAGGGCTAATTCTGTTTCCGATGATAAAAACCCATCTGTTTCCACCGAAAAACATTTCAGGGGATCACTTACAACAGTTTGCCAACATTTTTGAGTGAATTGCAGAACGTCAGATTTTTAGCAGAAATTGTGACCGCGCGGCTTAGGGAATTTTTCAAAAAAAGTTGTTCAGACGTCGAGGGCTAATTCTGTTTCCGATGATAAAAACACATCTGTTTCCACCGAAAAACCTTTCAAGGGATCGTTTGCAACAGTTTGGCACCATTTTTGAGTGAATTGCAGAACGTCAGATTTTTAGCAGAAATTGTGACCTCGCGGCTTAGGGATTTTTTCAAAAAAAGTTGTTGAGACGTCGAGATCTAATTCGGTTTCCAATAATAAAAACCCACCTGTTTCCACCGAAAAACATTTCAGGGGATCCCTTGCAACAGTTTGCCAACATTTTTGAGTGAATTGAAGAACGTCAGATTTTTAGCAGAAATTGTGATCACGCGGCTTAGGGATTTTTTCAAAAAAATTTGTTCAGACCTCGAGGGCTAATTCTGTTTCCGATGATAAAAACACATCTGTTTCTAACGAAAAACCTTTCAAGGGATCGTTTGCAACAGTTTGGCACCATTTTCGAGTGAATTGCAGAACGTCAGATTTTTAGCAGAAATTGTGACCGCGCGGCTTAGGGATTTTTTCAAAAAAAGTTGTTCAGACGTCGAGGGCTAATTCTGTTTCCGATGATAAAAACACATCTTTTTCCACCGAAAAACCTTTCAGGGGATCGTTTTCAACAGTTTGCCAACATTTTTGAGTGAATTGCAGAACGTCAGATTTTTAGCAGAAATTGTGACCGCGCGGCTTAGGGATTTTTTCCAAAAACAGTTGTTCAGACGTCGAGGGCTAATTCTGTTTCCGATGATAAAAACCCATCTGTTTCCACCGAAAAACATTTCAGGGGATCACTTACAACAGTTTGCCAACATTTTTGAGTGAATTGCAGAACGTCAGATTTTTAGCAGAAATTGTGACCGCGCGGCTTAGGGATTTTTTCAAGAAAAGTTGTTCAGACGTCGAGGGCTAATTCTGTTTCCGATGATAAAAACACATCTGTTTCCACCGAAAAACATTTCAGGGGATCACTTGCAACAGTTTGCCAACATTTTTGAGTGAATTGCAGAACGTCAGATTTTTAGCAGAAATTGTGACCGCGCGGCTTAGGGATTTTTTCAAAAAAAGTTGTTCAGACGTCGAGGGCTAATTCGGTTTCCAATAATAAAAACCCACCTGTTTCCACCGAAAAACATTTCAGGGGATCCCTTGCAACAGTTTGCCAACATTTTTGAGTGAATTGAAGAACGTCAGATTTTTAGCAGAAATTGTGACCACGCGGCTTAGGGATTTTTTCAAAAAAAGTTGTTCAGACGTCGAGGGCTAATTCTGTTTCCCATGATAAAAACACATCTGTTTCCACCAAAAAACCTTTCAAGGGATCTTTTGCAACAGTTTGGCACCATTTTTGAGTGAATTGCAGAACGTCAGATTTTTAGCAGAAATTGTGACCGCGCGGGTTAGGGATTTTTTCAAAAAAAGGTGGTCAGACGTCGAGGGCTAATTCTGTTTCCGATGATAAAAACCCATCTGTTTCCACAGAAAAACATTTCAGGGGATCACTTGCAACAGTTTGCCAACTTTTTTGAGTGAATTGCAGAACGTCAGATTTTTAGCAGAAATTGTGACCGCGCGGCTTAGGGATTTTTTCAAAAAAAGTTGTTCAGACCTCGAGGGCTAATTCTGTTTCCGATGATAAAAACACATCTGTTTCTAACGAAAAACCTTTCAAGGGATCGTTTGCAACAGTTTGGCACCATTTTCGAGTGAATTGCAGAACGTCAGATTTTTAGCAGAAATTGTGACCGCGCGGCTTAGGGATTTTTTCAAAAAAAGTTGTTCAGACGTCGAGGGCTAATTCTGTTTCCGATGATAAAAACACATCTTTTTCCACCGAAAAACCTTTCAGGGGATCGTTTTCAACAGTTTGCCAACATTTTTGAGTGAATTGCAGAACGTCAGATTTTTAGCAGAAATTGTGACCGCGCAGCTTTGGGATTTTTTCCAAAAACAGTTGTTCAGACGTCGAGGGCTAATTCTGTTTCCGATGATAAAAACCCATCTGTTTCCACCGAAAAACATTTCAGGGGATCACTTACAACAGTTTGCCAACATTTTTGAGTGAATTGCAGAACGTCAGATTTTTAGCAGAAATTGTGACCGCGCGGCTTAGGGAATTTTTCAAAAAAAGTTGTTCAGACGTCGAGGGCTAATTCTGTTTCCGATGATAAAAACACATCTGTTTCCACTGAAAAACCTTTCAAGGGATCGTTTGCAACAGTTTGGCACCATTTTTGAGTGAATTGCAGAACGTCAGATTTTTAGCAGAAATTGTGACCGCGCGGCTTAGGGATTTTTTCAAAAAAAGTTGTTGAGACGTCGAGGGCTAATTCGGTTTTCAATAATAAAAACCCACCTGTTTCCACCGAAAAACATTTCAGGGGATCCCTTGCAACAGTTTGCCAACATTTTTGAGTGAATTGAAGAACGTCAGATTTTTAGCAGAAATTGTGACCGCGCGGCTTAGGGAATTTTTCAAAAAAAGTTGTTCAGACGTCGAGGGCTAATTCTGTTTCCGATGATAAAAACACATCTGTTTCCACCGAAAAACCTTTCAAGGGATTGTTTGCAACAGTTTGGCACCATTTTTGAGTGAATTGCAGAACGTCAGATTTTTAGCAGAAATTGTGACCGCGCGGCTTAGGGATTTTTTCAAAAAAAGTTGTTGAGACGTCGAGATCTAATTCGGTTTCCAATAATAAAAACCCACCTGTTTCCACCGAAAAACATTTCAGGGGATCCCTTGCAACAGTTTGCCAACATTTTTGAGTGAATTGAAGAACGTCAGATTTTTAGCAGAAATTGTGACCACGCGGCTTAGGGATTTTTTCAAAAAAAGTTGTTCAGACGTCGAGGGCTAATTCTGTTTCCCATGATAAAAACACATCTGTTTCCACCAAAAAACCTTTCAAGGGATCTTTTGCAACAGTTTGGCACCATTTTTGAGTGAATTGCAGAACGTCAGATTTTTAGCAGAAATTGTGACCGCGCGGGTTAGGGATTTTTTCAAAAAAAGGTGGTCAGACGTCGAGGGCTAATTCTGTTTCCGATGATAAAAACCCATCTGTTTCCACAGAAAAACATTTCAGGGGATCACTTGCAACAGTTTGCCAACTTTTTTGAGTGAATTGCAGAACGTCAGATTTTTAGCAGAAATTGTGACCGCGCGGCTTAGGGATTTTTTCAAAAAAAGTTGTTCAGACGTCGAGGGCTAATTCTGTTTCCGATGATAAAAACACATCTGTTTCCACCGAAAAACCTTTCAAGGGATCTTTTGCAACAGTTTGGCACCATTTTTGGGTGAATTGCAGAACGTCAGATTTTTAGCAGAAATTGTGACCGCGCGGCTTAGGGATTTTTTCAAAAAAAGTTGTTCAGACGTCGAGGGCTAATTCTGTTTCCGATGATAAAAACACATCTGTTTCCACCGAAAAACATTTCAGGGGATCACTTGCAACAGTTTGCCAACATTTTTGAGTGAATTGCAGAACGTCAGATTTTTAGCAGAAATTGTGACCGCGCGGCTTAGGGATTTTTTCAAGAAAAGTTGTTCAGACGTCGAGGGCTAATTCTGTTTCCGATGATAAAAACACATCTGTTTCCACCGAAAAACATTTCAGGGGATCACTTGCAACTGTTTGCCAACTTTTTTGAGTGAATTGCAGAACGTCATATTTTTAGCAGAAATTGTGACCGCGCGGCTTAGGGATTTTTTCAAAAAAAGTTGTTCAGACGTCGAGGGCTAATTCTGTTTCCGATGATAAAAACACATCTGTTTCCACCGAAAAACCTTTCAAGGGATCTTTTGCAACAGTTTGGCACCATTTTTGAGTGAATTGCAGAACGTCAGATTTTTAACAGAAATTGTGACCGCGCGGCTTGGGGATTTTTTCAAAAAAAGTTGTTTAGACGTCGAGGGCTAATTCTGTTTCCGATGATAAAAACCCATTTGTTTCCACCGAAAAACATTTCAGGGGATCACTTGCAACAGTTTGCCAACATTTCTGAGTGAATTGCAGAACGTCATATTTTTAGCAGAAATTGTGACCGCGCGGCTTAGGGATTTTTTCAAAAAAAGTTGTTCAGACGTCGAGGGCTAATTCTGTTTCCGATGATAAAAACCCATCTGTTTCCACCGAAAAACATTTCAGGGGATCACTTGCAACAGTTTGCCAACTTTTTTGAGTGAATTGCAGAACGTCAGATTTTTAGCAGAAATTGTGACCGCGCGGCTTAGGGATTTTTTCAAAAAAAGTTGTTCAGACGTCGAGGGCTAATTCTGTTTCCGATGATAAAAACACATTGTTTCCACCGAAAAACCTTTCAGGGGATCTTTTGCAACAGTTTGGCACCATTTTTGAGTGAATTGCAGAACGTCAGATTTTTAGCAGAAATTGTGACCGCGCGGCTTAGGGATTTTTTCAAAAAAAGGTGGTCAGACGTCGAGGGCTAATTCTGTTTCCGATGATAAAAACCCATCTGTTTCCACCGAAAAACATTTCAGGGGATCACTTGCAACAGTTTGCCAACTTTTTTGAGTGAATTGCAGAACGTCAGATTTTTAGCAGAAATTGTGACCGCGCGGCTTAGGGATTTTTTCAAAAAAAGTTGTTCAGACGTCGAGGGCTAATTCTATTTCCGATGATAAAAACCCATCTGTTTCCACCGAAAAACATTTCAGGGGATCACTTGCAACTGTTTGCCAACTTTTTTGAGTGAATTGCAGAACGTCATATTTTTAGCAGAAATTGTGACCGCGCGGCTTAGGGATTTTTTCAAAAAAAGTTGTTCAGACGTCGAGGGCTAATTCTGTTTCCGATGATAAAAACACATCTGTTTCCACCGAAAAACCTTTCAAGGGATCTTTTGCAACAGTTTGGCACCATTTTTGAGTGAATTGCAGAACGTCAGATTTTTAACAGAAATTGTGACCGCGCGGCTTGGGGATTTTTTCAAAAAAAGTTGTTTAGACGTCGAGGGCTAATTCTGTTTCCGATGATAAAAACCCATTTGTTTCCACCGAAAAACATTTCAGGGGATCACTTGCAACAGTTTGCCAACATTTCTGAGTGAATTGCAGAACGTCATATTTTTAGCAGAAATTGTGACCGCGCGGCTTAGGGATTTTTTCAAAAAAAGTTGTTCAGACGTCGAGGGCTAATTCTGTTTCCGATGATAAAAACCCATCTGTTTCCACCGAAAAACATTTCAGGGGATCACTTGCAACAGTTTGCCAACTTTTTTGAGTGAATTGCAGAACGTCAGATTTTTAGCAGAAATTGTGACCGCGCGGCTTAGGGATTTTTTCAAAAAAAGTTGTTCAGACGTCGAGGGCTAATTCTGTTTCCGATGATAAAAACACATTGTTTCCACCGAAAAACCTTTCAGGGGATCTTTTGCAACAGTTTGGCACCATTTTTGAGTGAATTGCAGAACGTCAGATTTTTAGCAGAAATTGTGACCGCGCGGCTTAGGGATTTTTTCAAAAAAAGGTGGTCAGACGTCGAGGGCTAATTCTGTTTCCGATGATAAAAACCCATCTGTTTCCACCGAAAAACATTTCAGGGGATCACTTGCAACAGTTTGCCAACTTTTTTGAGTGAATTGCAGAACGTCAGATTTTTAGCAGAAATTGTGACCGCGCGGCTTAGGGATTTTTTCAAAAAAAGTTGTTCAGACGTCGAGGGCTAATTCTATTTCCGATGATAAAAACCCATCTGTTTCCACCGAAAAACATTTCAGGGGATCACTTGCAACAGTTTGCCAACTTTTTTGAGTGAATTGCAGAACGTCAGATTTTTAGCAATAATTGTGACCGCGCGGCTTAGGGATTTTTTCAAAAAAAGTTGTTCAGACGTCGAGGGCTAATTCTGTTTCCGATGATAAAAACCCATCTGTTTCCACCGAAAAACCTTTCAAGGGATCTTTTGCAATAGTTTGGCACCATTTTTGAGTGAATTGCAGAACGTCAGATTTTTAGCAGAAATTGTGACCGCGCGGCTTAGGGATTTTTTCAAAAAAAGTTGTTCAGACGTCGAGGGCTAATTCTGTTTCCGATGATAAAAATACATCTGTTTCCACCGAAAAACATTTCAGGGGATCCCTTGCAACAGTTTGCCAACATTTTTGAGTGAATTGCAGAACGTCAGATTTTTAGCAGAAATTGTGACCGCGCGGCTTAGGGATTTTTTCAAAAAAAGTTGTTGAGACGTCGAGGGCTAATTCGGTTTCCAATAATAAAAACCCACCTGTTTCCACCGAAAAACATTTCAGGGGATCACTTGCAACAGTTTGCTAACTTTTTTGAGTGAATTGCAGAACGTCAGATTTTTAACAGAAATTGTGACTGCGCGGCTTAGGGATTTTTTCAAAAAAAGTTGTTCAGACGTCGAGGGCTAATTCTGTTTCCGATGATAAAAACACATCTGTTTCCACCGAAAAACCTTTCAAGGGATCGTTTGCAACAGTTTGCCAACATTTTTGAGTGAATTGCAGAACGTCAGATTTTTAGCAGAAATTGTGACCGCGCGGCTTAGGGATTTTTTCAAAAAAAGTTGTTCAGACGTCGAGGGCTAATTCTGTTTCCGATGATAAAAACACATCTGTTTCCACCGAAAAACCTTTCAAGGGATCTTTTGCAACAGTTTGGCACCATTTTTGAGTGAATTGCACAACGTCATATTTTTAGCAGAAATTGTGACCGCGCGGCTTAGGGATTTTTTCAAAAAAAGTTGTTCAGACGTCGAGGGCTAATTCTGTTTCCGATGGTAAAAACCCATCTGTTTCCACCGAAAAACATTTCAGGGGATCACTTGCAACAGTTTGCCAACATTTCTGAGTGAATTGCAGAACGTCATATTTTTAGCAGAAATTGTGACCGCGCGGCTTAGGGATTTTTTCAAAAAAAGTTGTTCAGACGTCGAGGGCTAATTCTGTTTCCGATGATAAAAACACATCTGTTTCCACAGAAAAACCTTTCAAGGGATCGTTTGCAACAGTTTGGCACCATTTTTGAGTGAATTGCAGAACGTCAGATTTTTAGCAGAAATTGTGACCGCGCGGCTTAGGGATTTTTTCAAAAAAAGTTGTTCAGACGTCGAGGGCTAATTCTGTTTCCGATGATAAAAACACATCTGTTTCTACCGAAAAACCTTTCAGGGGATCGTTTGCAACAGTTTGGCACCATTTTTGAGTGAATTGCAGAACGTCAGATTTTTAGCAGAAATTGTGACCGCGCGGCTTAGGGATTTTTTCAAAAAAAGTTGTTCAGACGTCGAGGGCTAATTCTATTTCCGATGATAAAAACCCATCTTTTTCCACCGAAAAACCTTTCAAGGGATCTTTTGCAACAGTTTGGCACCATTTTTGAGTGAATTGCAGAACGTCAGATTTTTAACAGAAATTGTGACCGCGCGGCTTGGGGATTTTTTCAAAAAAAGTTGTTTAGACGTCGAGGGCTAATTCTGTTTCCGATGATAAAAACCCATTTGTTTCCACCGAAAAACATTTCAGGGGATCACTTGCAACAGTTTGCCAACATTTCTGAGTGAATTGCAGAACGTCATATTTTTAGCAGAAATTGTGACCGCGCGGCTTAGGGATTTTTTCAAAAAAAGTTGTTCAGACGTCGAGGGCTAATTCTGTTTCCGATGATAAAAACCCATCTGTTTCCACCGAAAAACATTTCAGGGGATCACTTGCAACAGTTTGCCAACTTTTTTGAGTGAATTGCAGAACGTCAGATTTTTAGCAGAAATTGTGACCGCGCGGCTTAGGGATTTTTTCAAAAAAAGTTGTTCAGACGTCGAGGGCTAATTCTGTTTCCGATGATAAAAACACATTGTTTCCACCGAAAAACCTTTCAGGGGATCTTTTGCAACAGTTTGGCACCATTTTTGAGTGAATTGCAGAACGTCAGATTTTTAGCAGAAATTGTGACCGCGCGGCTTAGGGATTTTTTCAAAAAAAGGTGGTCAGACGTCGAGGGCTAATTCTGTTTCCGATGATAAAAACCCATCTGTTTCCACCGAAAAACATTTCAGGGGATCACTTGCAACAGTTTGCCAACTTTTTTGAGTGAATTGCAGAACGTCAGATTTTTAGCAGAAATTGTGACCGCGCGGCTTAGGGATTTTTTCAAAAAAAGTTGTTCAGACGTCGAGGGCTAATTCTATTTCCGATGATAAAAACCCATCTGTTTCCACCGAAAAACATTTCAGGGGATCACTTGCAACAGTTTGCCAACTTTTTTGAGTGAATTGCAGAACGTCAGATTTTTAGCAATAATTGTGACCGCGCGGCTTAGGGATTTTTTCAAAAAAAGTTGTTCAGACGTCGAGGGCTAATTCTGTTTCCGATGATAAAAACCCATCTGTTTCCACCGAAAAACCTTTCAAGGGATCTTTTGCAACAGTTTGGCACCATTTTTGAGTGAATTGCAGAACGTCAGATTTTTAGCAGAAATTGTGACCGCGCGGCTTAGGGATTTTTTCAAAAAAAGTTGTTCAGACGTCGAGGGCTAATTCTGTTTCCGATGATAAAAATACATCTGTTTCCACCGAAAAACATTTCAGGGGATCCCTTGCAACAGTTTGCCAACATTTTTGAGTGAATTGCAGAACGTCAGATTTTTAGCAGAAATTGTGACCGCGCGGCTTAGGGATTTTTTCAAAAAAAGTTGTTGAGACGTCGAGGGCTAATTCGGTTTCCAATAATAAAAACCCACCTGTTAACACCGAAAAACATTTCAGGGGATCACTTGCAACAGTTTGCTAACTTTTTTGAGTGAATTGCAGAACGTCAGATTTTTAACAGAAATTGTGACTGCGCGGCTTAGGGATTTTTTTCAAAAAAAGTTGTTCAGACGTCGAGGGCTAATTCTGTTTCCGATGATAAAAACACATCTGTTTCCACCGAAAAACCTTTCAAGGGATCGTTTGCAACAGTTTGCCAACATTTTTGAGTGAATTGCAGAACGTCAGATTTTTAGCAGAAATTGTGACCGCGCGGCTTAGGGATTTTTTCAAAAAAAGTTGTTCAGACGTCGAGGGCTAATTCTGTTTCCGATGATAAAAACACATCTGTTTCCACCGAAAAACCTTTCAAGGGATCTTTTGCAACAGTTTGGCACCATTTTTGAGTGAATTGCAGAACGTCATATTTTTAGCAGAAATTGTGACCGCGCGGCTTAGGGATTTTTTCAAAAAAAGTTGTTCAGACGTCGAGGGCTAATTCTGTTTCCGATGGTAAAAACCCATCTGTTTCCACCGAAAAACATTTCAGGGGATCACTTGCAACAGTTTGCCAACATTTCTGAGTGAATTGCAGAACGTCATATTTTTAGCAGAAATTGTGACCGCGCGGCTTAGGGATTTTTTCAAAAAAAGTTGTTCAGACGTCGAGGGCTAATTCTGTTTCCGATGATAAAAACCCATCTGTTTCCACCGAAAAACATTTCAGGGGATCACTTGTAACAGTTTGCCAACTTTTTTGAGTGAATTGCAGAACGTCAGATTTTTAGCAGAAATTGTGACCGCGCGGCTTAGGGATTTTTTCAAAAAAAGTTGTTCAGACGTCGAGGGCTAATTCTGTTTCCGATGATAAAAACACATCTGTTTCCACCGAAAAACCTTTCAAGGGATCTTTTGCAACAGTTTGGCACCATTTTTGAGTGAATTGCAGAACGTCAGATTTTTAGCAGAAATTGTGACCGCGCGGCTTAGGGATTTTTTCAAAAAAAGTTGTTCAGACGTCGAGGGCTAATTCTGTTTCCGATGATAAAAACACATCTGTTTCCACAGAAAAACCTTTCAAGGGATCGTTTGCAACAGTTTGGCACCATTTTTGAGTGAATTGCAGAACGTCAGATTTTTAGCAGAAATTGTGACCGCGCGGCTTAGGGATTTTTTCAAAAAAAGTTGTTCAGACGTCGAGGGCTAATTCTGTTTCCGATGATAAAAACACATCTGTTTCTACCGAAAAACCTTTCAGGGGATCGTTTGCAACAGTTTGGCACCATTTTTGAGTGAATTGCAGAACGTCAGATTTTTAGCAGAAATTGTGACCGCGCGGCTTAGGGATTTTTTCAAAAAAAGTTGTTCAGACGTCGAGGGCTAATTCTATTTCCGATGATAAAAACCCATCTTTTTCCACTGAAAAACATTTCAGGGGATCACTTGAAACAGTTTGGCACCATTTTTGAGTGAATTGCAGAACGTCAGATTTTTAGCAGAAATTGTGACCGGGCGGCTTAGGAATTTTTTCAAAAAAAGTTGTTCAGATGTCGAGGGCTAATTCTGTTTCCGATGATAAAAACCCATCTGTTTCCACCGAAAAACCTTTCAAGGGATCGTTTGCAACAGTTTGGCACCATTTTTGAGTGAATTGCAGAACATCAGATTTTTAACAGAAATTGTGACCGCGCGGCTTAGGGATTTTTTCAAAAAAAGTTGTTCAGACCTCGAGGGCTAATTCTGTTTCCGATGATAAAAACACATCTGTTTCTACCGAAAAACCTTTCAAGGGATCGTTTGCAACAGTTTGGCACCATTTTCGAGTGAATTGCAGAACGTCAGATTTTTAGCAGAAATTGTGACCGCGCGGCTTAGGGATTTTTTCAAAAAAAGTTGTTCAGATGTCGAGGGCTAATTCTGTTTCCGATGATAAAAACCCATCTGTTTCCACCGAAAAACCTTTCAAGGGATCGTTTGCAACAGTTTGGCACCATTTTTGAGTGAATTGCAGAACATCAGATTTTTAACAGAAATTGTGACCGCGCGTTAGGGATTTTTTCAAAAAAAGTTGTTCAGACCTCGAGGGCTAATTCTGTTTCCGATGATAAAAACACATCTGTTTCTACCGAAAAACCTTTCAAGGGATCGTTTGCAACAGTTTGGCACCATTTTCGAGTGAATTGCAGAACGTCAGATTTTTAGCAGAAATTGTGACCGCGCGGCTTAGGGATTTTTTCAAAAAAAGTTGTTCAGACGTCGAGGGCTAATTCTGTTTCCGATGATAAAAACACATCTTTTTCCACCGAAAAACCTTTCAGGGGATCGTTTTCAACAGTTTGCCAACATTTTTGAGTGAATTGCAGAACGTCAGATTTTTAGCAGAAATTGTGACCGCGCGGCTTAGGGATTTTTTCAAAAAAAGTTGTTCAGACGTCGAGGGCTAATTCTGTTTCCGATGATAAAAACACATCTGTTTCCACCGAAAAACCTTTCAAGGGATCGTTTGCAACAGTTTGGCACCATTTTTGAGTGAATTGCAGAACGTCAGATTTTTAACAGAAATTGTGACCGCGCGGCTTAGGGATTTTTTCAAAAAAAGTTGTTCAGACCTCGAGGGCTAATTCTGTTTCCGATGATAAAAACACATCTGTTTCTACCGAAAAACCTTTCAAGGGATCGTTTGCAACAGTTTGGCACCATTTTTGAGTGAATTGCAGAACGTCATATTTTTAGCAGAAATTGTGACCGCGCGGCTTAGGGATTTTTTCAAAAAAAGTTGTTCAGACGTCGAGGGCTAATTCTGTTTCCGATGATAAAAACACATCTTTTTCCACCGAAAAACCTTTCAGGGGATCGTTTTCAACAGTTTGCCAACATTTTTGAGTGAATTGCAGAACGTCAGATTTTTAGCAGAAATTGTGACCGCGCAGCTTAGGGATTTTTTCCAAAAACAGTTGTTCAGACGTCGAGGGCTAATTCTGTTTCCGATGATAAAAACCCATCTGTTTCCACCGAAAAACATTTCAGGGGATCACTTGCAACAGTTTGCCAACATTTTTGAGTGAATTGCAGAACGTCAGATTTTTAGCAGAAATTGTGACCGCGCGGCTTAGGGAATTTTTCAAAAAAAGTTGTTCAGACGTCGAGGGCTAATTCTGTTTCCGATGATAAAAACACATCTGTTTCCACCGAAAAACCTTTCAAGGGATCTTTTGCAACAGTTTGGCACCATTTTTGAGTGAATTGCAGAACGTCAGATTTTTAGCAGAAATTGTGACCGCGCGGCTTAGGGATTTTTTCAAAAAAAGTTGTTCAGACGTCGAGGGCTAATTCTGTTTCCGATGATAAAAACACATCTGTTTCCAACGAAAAACATTTCAGGGGATCACTTGCAACAGTTTGCCAACTTTTTTGAGTGAATTGCAGAACGTCAGATTTTTAGCAGAAATTGTGACCGCGCGGCTTAGGGATTTTTTCAAAAAAAGTTGTTGAGACGTCGAGGGCTAATTCGGTTTCCAATAATAAAAACCCACCTGTTTCCACCGAAAAACATTTCAGGGGATCACTTGCAACAGTTTGCCAACATTTTTGAGTGAATTGCAGAACGTCAGATTTTTAGCAGAAATTGTGACCGCGCGGCTTAGGGATTTTTTCAAAAAAAGTTGTTCAGACGTCGAGGGCTAATTCTGTTTCCGATGATAAAAACACATCTGTTTCCACCAAAAAACCTTTCAAGGGATCTTTTGCAACAGTTTGCCAACTTTTTTGAGTGAATTGCAGAACGTCAGATTTTTAGCAGAAATTGTGACCGCGCGGCTTAGGGATTTTTTCAAAAAAAGTTGTTCAGACGTCGAGGGCTAATTCTGTTTCCGATGGTAAAAACCCATCTGTTTCCACCGAAAAACATTTCAGGGGATCACTTGCAACAGTTTGCCAACATTTCTGAGTGAATTGCAGAACGTCATATTTTTAGCAGAAATTGTGACCGCGCGGCTTAGGGATTTTTTCAAAAAAAGTTGTTCAGACGTCGAGGGCTAATTCTGTTTCCGATGATAAAAACACATCTGTTTCCACCGAAAAACCTTTCAAGGGATCTTTTGCAACAGTTTGGCACCATTTTTGAGTGAATTGCAGAACGTCAGATTTTTAGCAGAAATTGTGACCGCGCGGCTTAGGGATTTTTTCAAAAAAAGTTGTTCAGACGTCGAGGGCTAATTCTGTTTCCGATGATAAAAACACATCTGTTTCCACAGAAAAACCTTTCAAGGGATCGTTTGCAACAGTTTGGCACCATTTTTGAGTGAATTGCAGAACGTCAGATTTTTAGCAGAAATTGTGACCGCGCGGCTTAGGGATTTTTTCAAAAAAAGTTGTTCAGACGTCGAGGGCTAATTCTGTTTCCGATGATAAAAACACATCTGTTTCTACCGAAAAACCTTTCAGGGGATCGTTTGCAACAGTTTGGCACCATTTTTGAGTGAATTGCAGAACGTCAGATTTTTAGCAGAAATTGTGACCGCGCGGCTTAGGGATTTTTTCAAAAAAAGTTGTTCAGACGTCGAGGGCTAATTCTATTTCCGATGATAAAAACCCATCTTTTTCCACTGAAAAACATTTCAGGGGATCACTTGAAACAGTTTGGCACCATTTTTGAGTGAATTGCAGAACGTCAGATTTTTAGCAGAAATTGTGACCGGGCGGCTTAGGAATTTTTTCAAAAAAAGTTGTTCAGATGTCGAGGGCTAATTCTGTTTCCGATGATAAAAACCCATCTGTTTCCACCGAAAAACCTTTCAAGGGATCGTTTGCAACAGTTTGGCACCATTTTTGAGTGAATTGCAGAACATCAGATTTTTAACAGAAATTGTGACCGCGCGGCTTAGGGATTTTTTCAAAAAAAGTTGTTCAGACCTCGAGGGCTAATTCTGTTTCCGATGATAAAAACACATCTGTTTCTACCGAAAAACCTTTCAAGGGATCGTTTGCAACAGTTTGGCACCATTTTCGAGTGAATTGCAGAACGTCAGATTTTTAGCAGAAATTGTGACCGCGCGGCTTAGGGATTTTTTCAAAAAAAGTTGTTCAGATGTCGAGGGCTAATTCTGTTTCCGATGATAAAAACCCATCTGTTTCCACCGAAAAACCTTTCAAGGGATCGTTTGCAACAGTTTGGCACCATTTTTGAGTGAATTGCAGAATATCAGATTTTTAACAGAAATTGTGACCGCGCGGCTTAGGGATTTTTTCAAAAAAAGTTGTTCAGACCTCGAGGGCTAATTCTGTTTCCGATGATAAAAACACATCTGTTTCTACCGAAAAACCTTTCAAGGGATTGTTTGCAACAGTTTGGCACCATTTTCGAGTGAATTGCAGAACGTCAGATTTTTAGCAGAAATTGTGACCGCGCGGCTTAGGGATTTTTTCAAAAAAAGTTGTTCAGACGTCGAGGGCTAATTCTGTTTCCGATGATAAAAACACATCTTTTTCCACCGAAAAACCTTTCAGGGGATCGTTTTCAACAGTTTGCCAACATTTTTGAGTGAATTGCAGAACGTCAGATTTTTAGCAGAAATTGTGACCGCGCGGCTTAGGGATTTTTTCAAAAAAAGTTGTTCAGACGTCGAGGGCTAATTCTGTTTCCGATGATAAAAACACATCTGTTTCCACCGAAAAACCTTTCAAGGGATCGTTTGCAACAGTTTGGCACCATTTTTGAGTGAATTGCAGAACGTCAGATTTTTAACAGAAATTGTGACCGCGCGGCTTAGGGATTTTTTCAAAAAAAGTTGTTCAGACCTCGAGGGCTAATTCTGTTTCCGATGATAAAAACACATCTGTTTCTACCGAAAAACCTTTCAAGGGATCGTTTGCAACAGTTTGGCACCATTTTTGAGTGAATTGCAGAACGTCATATTTTTAGCAGAAATTGTGACCGCGCGGCTTAGGGATTTTTTCAAAAAAAGTTGTTCAGACGTCGAGGGCTAATTCTGTTTCCGATGATAAAAACACATCTTTTTCCACCGAAAAACCTTTCAGGGGATCGTTTTCAACAGTTTGCCAACATTTTTGAGTGAATTGCAGAACGTCAGATTTTTAGCAGAAATTGTGACCGCGCGGCTTAGGGAATTTTTCAAAAAAAGTTGTTCAGACGTCGAGGGCTAATTCTGTTTCCGATGATAAAAACACATCTGTTTCCACCGAAAAACCTTTCAAGGGATCTTTTGCAACAGTTTGGCACCATTTTTGAGTGAATTGCAGAACGTCAGATTTTTAGCAGAAATTGTGACCGCGCGGCTTAGGGATTTTTTCAAAAAAAGTTGTTCAGACGTCGAGGGCTAATTCTGTTTCCGATGATAAAAACACATCTGTTTCCAACGAAAAACATTTCAGGGGATCACTTGCAACAGTTTGCCAACTTTTTTGAGTAAATTGCAGAACGTCAGATTTTTAGCAGAAATTGTGACCGCGCGGCTTAGGGATTTTTTCAAAAAAAGTTGTTGAGACGTCGAGGGCTAATTCGGTTTCCAATAATAAAAACCCACCTGTTTCCACCGAAAAACATTTCAGGGGATCACTTGCAACAGTTTGCCAACATTTTTGAGTGAATTGCAGAACGTCAGATTTTTAGCAGAAATTGTGACCGCGCGGCTTAGGGATTTTTTCAAAAAAAGTTGTTCAGACGTCGAGGGCTAATTCTGTTTCCGATGATAAAAACACATCTGTTTCCACCGAAAAACCTTTCAAGGGATCTTTTGCAACAGTTTGGCACCATTTTTGAGTGAATTGCAGAACGTCAGATTTTTAGCAGAAATTGTGACCGCGCGGCTTAGGGATTTTTTCAAAAAAAGTTGTTCAGACGTCGAGGGCTAATTCTGTTTCCGATGGTAAAAACCCATCTGTTTCCACCGAAAAACATTTCAGGGGATCACTTGCAACAGTTTGCCAACTTTTTTGAGTGAATTGCAGAACGTCAGATTTTTAGCAGAAATTGTGACCGCGCGGCTTAGGGATTTTTTCAAAAAAAGTTGTTCAGACGTCGAGGGCTAATTCTGTTTCCGATGATAAAAACACATCTGTTTCCACCAAAAAACCTTTCAAGGGATCTTTTGCAACAGTTTGCCAACTTTTTTGAGTGAATTAGAGAACGTCAGATTTTTAGCAGAAATTGTGACCGCGCGGCTTAGGGATTTTTTCAAAAAAAGTTGTTCAGACGTCGAGGGCTAATTCTGTTTCCGATGATAAAAACACATCTGTTTCCACCGAAAAACCTTTCAAGGGATCTTTTGCAACAGTTTGGCACCATTTTTGAGTGAATTGCAGAACGTCAGATTTTTAGCAGAAATTGTGACCGCGCGGCTTAGGGATTTTTTCAAAAAAAGTTGTTCAGACGTCGAGGGCTAATTCTGTTTCCGATGGTAAAAACCCATCTGTTTCCACCGAAAAACATTTCAGGGGATCACTTGCAACAGTTTGCCAACTTTTTTGAGTGAATTGCAGAACGTCAGATTTTTAGCAGAAATTGTGACCGCGCGGCTTAGGGATTTTTTCAAAAAAAGTTGTTCAGACGTCGAGGGCTAATTCTGTTTCCGATGATAAAAACACATCTGTTTCCACCAAAAAACCTTTCAAGGGATCTTTTGCAACAGTTTGCCAACTTTTTTGAGTGAATTAGAGAACGTCAGATTTTTAGCAGAAATTGTGACCGCGCGGCTTAGGGATTTTTTCAAAAAAAGTTGTTCAGACGTCGAGGGCTAATTCTGTTTCCGATGATAAAAACACATCTGTTTCCACCGAAAAACCTTTCAAGGGATCTTTTGCAACAGTTTGGCACCATTTTTGAGTGAATTGCAGAACGTCAGATTTTTAGCAGAAATTGTGACCGCGCGGCTTAGGGATTTTTTCAAAAAAAGTTGTTCAGACGTCGAGGGCTAATTCTGTTTCCGATGATAAAAACCCATCTGTTTCCACCGAAAAACATTTCAGGGGAACTTTTGCAACAGTTTGGCACCATTTTTGAGTGAATTGCAGAACGTCAGATTTTTAGCAGAAATTGTGACCGCGCGGCTTAGGGATTTTTTCAAAAAAAGTTGTTCAGACGTCGAGGGCTAATTCTGTTTCCGATGATAAAAACACATCTGTTTCCACCGAAAAACATTTCAGGGGATCACTTGCAACAGTTTGCCAACATTTTTGAGTGAATTGCAGAACGTCAGATTTTTAGCAGAAATTGTGACCGCGCGGCTTAGGGATTTTTTCAAAAAAAGTTGTTGAGACGTCGAGGGCTAATTCGTTTTCCAATAATAAAAACCCACCTGTTTCCACCGAAAAACATTTCAGGGGATCACTTGCAACAGTTTGCCAACATTTTTGAGTGAATTGCAGAACGTCAGATTTTTAGCAGAAATTGTGACCGCGCGGCTTAGGGATTTTTTCAAAAAAAGTTGTTCAGACGTCGAGGGCTAATTCTGTTTCCGATGATAAAAACACATCTGTTTCCACCGAAAAACCTTTCAAGGGATCGTTTGCAACAGTTTGGCACCATTTTTGAGTGAATTGCAGAACGTCAGATTTTTAACAGAAATTGTGACCGCGCGGCTTAGGGATTTTTTCAAAAAAAGTTGTTCAGACCTCGAGGGCTAATTGTGTTTCCGATGATAAAAACACATCTGTTTCCACCGAAAAACCTTTCAAGGGATCGTTTGCAACAGTTTGCCAACATTTTTGAGTGAATTGCAGAACGTCAGATTTTTAGCAGAAATTGTGACCGCGCGGCTTAGGGATTTTTTCAAAAAAAGTTGTTCAGACCTCGAGGGCTAATTCTGTTTCCGATGATAAAAACACATCTGTTTCCACCGAAAAACCTTTCAAGGGAACGTTTGCAACAGTTTGGCACCATTTTCGAGTGAATTGCAGAACGTCAGATTTTTAGCAGAAATTGTGACCGCGCGGCTTAGGGATTTTTTCAAAAAAAGTTGTTCAGACGTCGAGGGCTAATTCTGTTTCCGATGATAAAAACACATCTGTTTCCACCGAAAAACCTTTCAAGGGATCTTTTGCAACAGTTTGGCACCATTTTTGAGTGAATTGCAGAACGTCAGATTTTTAGCAGAAATTGTGACCGCGCGGCTTAGGGATTTTTTCAAAAAAAGTTGTTCAGACGTCGAGGGCTAATTCTGTTTCCGATGGTAAAAACCCATCTGTTTCCACCGAAAAACATTTCAGGGGATCACTTGCAACAGTTTGCCAACTTTTTTGAGTGAATTGCAGAACGTCAGATTTTTAGCAGAAATTGTGACCGCGCGGCTTAGGGATTTTTTCAAAAAAAGTTGTTCAGACGTCGAGGGCTAATTCTGTTTCCGATGATAAAAACACATCTGTTTCCACCAAAAAACCTTTCAAGGGATCTTTTGCAACAGTTTGCCAACTTTTTTGAGTGAATTGCAGAACGTCAGATTTTTAGCAGAAATTGTGACCGCGCGGCTTAGGGATTTTTTCAAAAAAAGTTGTTCAGACGTCGAGGGCTAATTCTGTTTCCGATGATAAAAACACATCTGTTTCCACCGAAAAACCTTTCAAGGGATCTTTTGCAACAGTTTGGCACCATTTTTGAGTGAATTGCAGAACGTCAGATTTTTAGCAGAAATTGTGACCGCGCGGCTTAGGGATTTTTTCAAAAAAAGTTGTTCAGACGTCGAGGGCTAATTCTGTTTCCGATGATAAAAACACATCTTTTTCCACCGAAAAACCTTTCAGGGGATCGTTTTCAACAGTTTGCCAACATTTTTGAGTGAATTGCAGAACGTCAGATTTTTAGCAGAAATTGTGACCGCGCGGCTTAGGGATTTTTTCAAAAAAAGTTGTTCAGACGTCGAGGGCTAATTCTGTTTCCGATGATAAAAACACATCTGTTTCCACCGAAAAACCTTTCAAGGGATCTTTTGCAACAGTTTGGCACCATTTTTGAGTGAATTGCAGAACGTCAGATTTTTAGCAGAAATTGTGACCGCGCGGCTTAGGGATTTTTTCAAAAAAAGTTTTTCAGACGTCGAGGGCTAATTCTGTTTCCGATGATAAAAACACATCTGTTTCCACCGAAAAACATTTCAGGGGATCACTTGCAACAGTTTGCCAACATTTTTGAGTGAATTGCAGAACGTCAGATTTTTAGCAGAAATTGTGACCGCGCGGCTTAGGGATTTTTTCAAAAAAAGTTGTTGAGACGTCGAGGGCTAATTCGGTTTCCAATAATAAAAACCCACCTGTTTCCACCGAAAAACATTTCAGGGGATCACTTGCAACAGTTTGCCAACATTTTTGAGTGAATTGCAGAACGTCAGATTTTTAGCAGAAATTGTGACCGCGCGGCTTAGGGATTTTTTCAAAAAAAGTTGTTCAGACGTCGAGGGCTAATTCTGTTTCCGATGATAAAAACACATCTGTTTCCACCGAAAAACCTTTCAAGGGATCGTTTGCAACAGTTTGGCACCATTTTTGAGTGAATTGCAGAACGTCAGATTTTTAACAGAAATTGTGACTGCGCGGCTTAGGGATTTTTTCAAAAAAAGTTGTTCAGACCTCGAGGGCTAATTGTGTTTCCGATGATAAAAACACATCTGTTTCCACCGAAAAACCTTTCAAGGGATCGTTTGCAACAGTTTGCCAACATTTTTGAGTGAATTGCAGAACGTCAGATTTTTAGCAGAAATTGTGACCGCGCGGCTTAGGGATTTTTTCAAAAAAAGTTGTTCAGACCTCGAGGGCTAATTCTGTTTCCGATGATAAAAACACATCTGTTTCCACCGAAAAACCTTTCAAGGGAACGTTTGCAACAGTTTGGCACCATTTTCGAGTGAATTGCAGAACGTCAGATTTTTAGCAGAAATTGTGACCGCGCGGCTTAGGGATTTTTTCAAAAAAAGTTGTTCAGACGTCGAGGGCTAATTCTGTTTCCGATGATAAAAACACATCTGTTTCCACCGAAAAACCTTTCAAGGGATCTTTTGCAACAGTTTGGCACCATTTTTGAGTGAATTGCAGAACGTCAGATTTTTAGCAGAAATTGTGACCGCGCGGCTTAGGGATTTTTTCAAAAAAAGTTTTTCAGACGTCGAGGGCTAATTCTGTTTCCGATGATAAAAACACATCTGTTTCCACCGAAAAACATTTCAGGGGATCACTTGCAACAGTTTGCCAACATTTTTGAGTGAATTGCAGAACGTCAGATTTTTAGCAGAAATTGTGACCGCGCGGCTTAGGGATTTTTTCAAAAAAAGTTGTTGAGACGTCGAGGGCTAATTCGGTTTCCAATAATAGAAACCCACCTGTTTCCACCGAAAAACATTTCAGGGGATCACTTGCAACAGTTTGCCAACATTTTTGAGTGAATTGCAGAACGTCAGATTTTTAGCAGAAATTGTGACCGCGCGGCTTAGGGATTTTTTCAAAAAAAGTTGTTCAGACCTCGAGGGCTAATTCTGTTTCCGATGATAAAAACACATCTGTTTCCACCGAAAAACCTTTCAAGGGATCGTTTGCAACAGTTTGGCACCATTTTTGAGTGAATTGCAGAACGTCAGATTTTTAACAGAAATTGTGACTGCGCGGCTTAGGGATTTTTTCAAAAAAAGTTGTTCAGACCTCGAGGGCTAATTCTGTTTCCGATGATAAAAACACATCTGTTTCCACCGAAAAACCTTTCAAGGGATCGTTTGCAACAGTTTGCCAACATTTTTGAGTGAATTGCAGAACGTCAGATTTTTAGCAGAAATTGTGACCGCGCGGCTTAGGGATTTTTTCAAAAAAAGTTGTTCAGACCTCGAGGGCTAATTCTGTTTCCGATGATAAAAACACATCTGTTTCCACCGAAAAACCTTTCAAGGGAACGTTTGCAACAGTTTGGCACCATTTTCGAGTGAATTGCAGAACGTCAGATTTTTAGCAGAAATTGTGACCGCGCGGCTTAGGGATTTTTTCAAAAAAAAGTTGTTCAGACATCGAGGGCTAATTCTGTTTCCGATGATAAAAATCCATCTGTTTCCACCGAAAAACATTTCAGGGGATCACTTGCAACAGTTTGCCAACATTTTTGAGTGAATTGCAGAACGTCAGATTTTTAGCAGAAATTGTGACCGCGCGGCTTAGGGATTTTTTCAAAAAAAGTTGTTGAGACGTCGAGGGCTAATTCGGTTTCCAATAATAAAAACCCACCTGTTTCCACCGAAAAACATTTCAGGGGATCACTTGCAACAGTTTGCCAACATTTTTGAGTGAATTGCAGAACGTCAGATTTTTAGCAGAAATTGTGACCGCGCGGCTTAGGGATTTTTTCAAAAAAAGTTGTTCAGACCTCGAGGGCTAATTCTGTTTCCGATGATAAAAACACATCTGTTTCCACCGAAAAACCTTTCAAGGGATCGTTTGCAACAGTTTGGCACCATTTTTTAGTGAATTGCAGAACGTCAGATTTTTAACAGAAATTGTGACTGCGCGGCTTAGGGATTTTTTCAAAAAAAGTTGTTCAGACCTCGAGGGCTAATTGTGTTTCCGATGATAAAAACACATCTGTTTCCACCGAAAAACCTTTCAAGGGATCGTTTGCAACAGTTTGCCAACATTTTTGAGTGAATTGCAGAACGTCAGATTTTTAGCAGAAATTGTGACCGCGCGGCTTAGGGATTTTTTCAAAAAAAGTTGTTCAGACCTCGAGGGCTAATTCTGTTTCCGATGATAAAAACACATCTGTTTCCACCGAAAAACCTTTCAAGGGAACGTTTGCAACAGTTTGGCACCATTTTCGAGTGAATTGCAGAACGTCAGATTTTTAGCAGAAATTGTGACCGCGCGGCTTAGGGATTTTTTCAAAAAAAGTTGTTCAGACATCGAGGGCTAATTCTGTTTCCGATGATAAAAATCCATCTGTTTCCACCGAAAAACATTTCAGGGGATCACTTGCAACAGTTTGCCAACATTTTTGAGTGAATTGCAGAACGTCAGATTTTTAGCAGAAATTGTGACCGCGCGGCTTAGGGATTTTTTCAAAAAAAGTTGTTGAGACGTCGAGGGCTAATTCGGTTTCCAATAATAAAAACCCACCTGTTTCCACCGAAAAACATTTCAGGGGATCACTTGCAACAGTTTGCCAACATTTTTGAGTGAATTGCAGAACGTCAGATTTTTAGCAGAAATTGTGACCGCGCGGCTTAGGGATTTTTTCAAAAAAAGTTGTTCAGACGTCGAGGGCTAATTCTGTTTCCGATGATAAAAACACATCTGTTTCCACCGAAAAACCTTTCAAGGGATCGTTTGCAACAGTTTGGCACCATTTTTGAGTGAATTGCAGAACGTCAGATTTTTAGCAGAAATTGTGACCGCGCGGCTTAGGGATTTTTTCAAAAAAAGTTGTTCAGACGTCGAGGGCTAATTCTGTTTCCGATGATAAAAACACATCTGTTTCCACCGAAAAACCTTTCAAGGGATCTTTTGCAACAGTTTGGCACCATTTTTGAGTGAATTGCAGAACGTCAGATTTTTAGCAGAAATTGTGACCGCGCGGCTTAGGGATTTTTTCAAAAAAAGTTGTTCAGACGTCGAGGGCTAATTCTGTTTCCGATGATAAAAACACATCTTTTTCCACCGAAAAACCTTTCAGGGGATTGTTTTCAACAGTTTGCCAACATTTTTGAGTGAATTGCAGAACGTCAGATTTTTAGCAGAAATTGTGACCGCGCGGCTTAGGGATTTTTTCAAAAAAAGTTGTTCAGACGTCGAGGGCTAATTCTGTTTCCGATGATAAAAACACATCTGTTTCCACCGAAAAACCTTTCAAGGGATCGTTTGCAACAGTTTGGCACCATTTTTGAGTGAATTGCAGAACGTCAGATTTTTAACAGAAATTGTGACCGCGCGGCTTAGGGATTTTTTCAAAAAAAGTTGTTCAGACGTCGAGGGCTAATTCTGTTTCCGATGATAAAAACACATCTTTTTCCACCGAAAAACCTTTCAGGGGATCGTTTTCAACAGTTTGCCAACATTTTTGAGTGAATTGCAGAACGTCAGATTTTTAGCAGAAATTGTGACCGCGCAGCTTAGGGATTTTTTCCAAAAACAGTTGTTCAGACGTCGAGGGCTAATTCTGTTTCCGATGATAAAAACCCATCTGTTTCCACCGAAAAACATTTCAGGGGATCACTTGCAACAGTTTGCCAACATTTTTGAGTGAATTGCAGAACGTCAGATTTTTAGCAGAAATTGTGACCGCGCAGCTTAGGGAATTTTTCAAAAAAAGTTGTTCAGACGTCGAGGGCTAATTCTGTTTCCGATGATAAAAACACATCTGTTTCCACCGAAAAACCTTTCAAGGGATCTTTTGCAACAGTTTGGCACCATTTTTGAGTGAATTGCAGAACGTCAGATTTTTAGCAGAAATTGTGACCGCGCGGCTTAGGGATTTTTTCAAAAAAAGTTTTTCAGACGTCGAGGGCTAATTCTGTTTCCGATGATAAAAACACATCTGTTTCCACCGAAAAACATTTCAGGGGATCACTTGCAACAGTTTGCCAACATTTTTGAGTGAATTGCAGAACGTCAGATTTTTAGCAGAAATTGTGACCGCGCGGCTTAGGGATTTTTTCAAAAAAAGTTGTTGAGACGTCGAGGGCTAATTCGGTTTCCAATAATAAAAACCCAGCTGTTTCCACCGAAAAACATTTCAGGGGATCACTTGCAACAGTTTGCCAACATTTTTGAGTGAATTGCAGAACGTCAGATTTTTAGCAGAAATTGTGACCGCGCGGCTTAGGGATTTTTTCAAAAAAAGTTGTTCAGACGTCGAGGGCTAATTCTGTTTCCGATGATAAAAACACATCTGTTTCCACCGAAAAACCTTTCAAGGGATCGTTTGCAACAGTTTGGCACCATTTTTGAGTGAATTGCAGAACGTCAGATTTTTAACAGAAATTGTGACTGCGCGGCTTAGGGATTTTTTCAAAAAAAGTTGTTCAGACCTCGAGGGCTAATTCTGTTTCCGATGATAAAAACACATCTGTTTCCACCGAAAAACCTTTCAAGGGATCGTTTGCAACAGTTTGCCAACATTTTTGAGTGAATTGCAGAACGTCAGATTTTTAGCAGAAATTGTGACCGCGCGGCTTAGGGATTTTTTCAAAAAAAGTTGTTCAGACGTCGAGGGCTAATTCTGTTTCCGATGATAAAAACACATCTGTTTCCACCGAAAAACCTTTCAAGGGATCTTTTGCAACAGTTTGGCACCATTTTTGAGTGAATTGCAGAACGTCAGATTTTTAGCAGAAATTGTGACCGCGCGGCTTAGGGATTTTTTCAAAAAAAGTTGTTCAGACGTCGAGGGCTAATTCTGTTTCCGATGGTAAAAACCCATCTGTTTCCACCGAAAAACATTTCAGGGGATCACTTGCAACAGTTTGCCAACTTTTTTGAGTGAATTGCAGAACGTCAGATTTTTAGCAGAAATTGTGACCGCGCGGCTTAGGGATTTTTTCAAAAAAAGTTGTTCAGACCTCGAGGGCTAATTCTGTTTCCGATGATAAAAACACATCTGTTTCCACCGAAAAACCTTTCAAGGGATCGTTTGCAACAGTTTGCCAACATTTTTGAGTGAATTGCAGAACGTCAGATTTTTAGCAGAAATTGTGACTGCGCGGCTTAGGGATTTTTTCAAAAAAAGTTGTTCAGACGTTGAGGGCTAATTCTGTTTCCGATGATAAAAACACATCTGTTTCCACCGAAAAACCTTTCAAGGGATCTTTTGCAACAGTTTGGCACCATTTTTGAGTGAATTGCAGAACGTCAGATTTTTAGCAGAAATTGTGACCGCGCGGCTTAGGGATTTTTTCAAAAAAAGTTGTTCAGACGTCGAGGGCTAATTCTGTTTCCGATGGTAAAAACCCATCTGTTTCCACCGAAAAACATTTCAGGGGATCACTTGCAACAGTTTGCCAACTTTTTTGAGTGAATTGCAGAACGTCAGATTTTTAGCAGAAATTGTGAGCGCGCGGCTTAGGGATTTTTTCAAAAAAAGTTGTTCAAACCTCGAGGGCTAATTCTGTTTCCGATGATAAAAACACATCTGTTTCCACCGAAAAACCTTTCAAGGGATCTTTTGCAACAGTTTGGCACCATTTTTGAGTGAATTGCAGAACGTCAGATTTTTAGCAGAAATTGTGACCGCGCGGCTTAGGGATTTTTTCAAAAAAAGTTGTTCAGACGTCGAGGGCTAATTCTGTTTCCGATGGTAAAAACCCATCTGTTTCCACCGAAAAACATTTCAGGGGATCACTTGCAACAGTTTGCCAACTTTTTTGAGTGAATTGCAGAACGTCAGATTTTTAGCAGAAATTGTGACCGCGCGGCTTAGGGATTTTTTCAAAAAAAGTTGTTCAGACGTCGAGGGCTAATTCTGTTTCCGATGATAAAAACACATCTGTTTCCACCAAAAAACCTTTCAAGGGATCTTTTGCAACAGTTTGCCAACTTTTTTGAGTGAATTGCAGAACGTCAGATTTTTAGCAGAAATTGTGACCGCGCGGCTTAGGGATTTTTTCAAAAAAAGTTGTTCAGACGTCGAGGGCTAATTCTGTTTCCCATGATAAAAACACATCTGTTTCCACCAAAAAACCTTTCAAGGGATCTTTTGCAACAGTTTGGCACCATTTTTGAGTGAATTGCAGAACGTCAGATTTTTAGCAGAAATTGTGACCGCGCGGCTTAGGGATTTTTTCAAAAAAAGTTGTTCAGACGTCGAGGGCTAATTCTGTTTCCGATGGTAAAAACCCATCTGTTTCCAAAAAACATTTCAGGGGATCACTTGCAACAGTTTGCCAACTTTTTTGAGTGAATTGCAGAACGTCAGATTTTTAGCAGAAATTGTGACCGCGCGGCTTAGGGATTTTTTCAAAAAAAGTTGTTCAGACGTCGAGGGCTAATTCTCTTTCCGATGATAAAAACACATCTGTTTCCACCGAAAAACCTTTCAAGGGATCATTTGCAACAGTTTGGCACCATTTTTGAGTGAATTGCAGAACGTCAGATTTTTAACAGAAATTGTGACCGCGCGGCTTAGGGATTTTTTCAAAAAAAGTTGTTCAGACGTCGAGGGCTAATTCTGTTTCCGATGATAAAAACCCATCTGTTTCCACCGAAAAACATTTCAGGGGATCACTTGCAACAGTTTGCCAACATTTCTGAGTGAATTGCAGAACGTCAGATTTTTAGCAGAAATTGTGACCGCGCGGCTTAGGGATTTTTTCAAAAAAAGTTGTTCAGACGTCGAGGGCTAATTCTGTTTCCGATGATAAAAACACATCTGTTTCCACCGAAAAACCTTTCAAGGGATCTTTTGCAACAGTTTGGCACCATTTTTGAGTGAATTGCAGAACGTCAGATTTTTAGCAGAAATTGTGACCGCGCGGCTTAGGGATTTTTTCAAAAAAAGTTGTTCAGACGTCGAGGGCTAATTCTGTTTCCGATGATAAAAACACATCTGTTTCCACCGAAAAACATTTCAGGGGATCACTTGCAACAGTTTGCCAACTTTTTTGAGTGAATTGCAGAACGTCAGATTTTTAGCAGAAATTGTGACCGCGCGGCTTAGGGATTTTTTCAAAAAAAGTTGTTCAGACGTCGAGGGCTAATTCTGTTTCCGATGATAAAAACCTATCTGTTTCCACCGAAAAACATTTCAGGGGATCACTTGCAACAGTTTGCCAACTTTTTTGAGTGAATTGCAGAACGTCAGATTTTTAGCAGAAATTGTGACCGCGCGGCTTAGGGATTTTTTCAAAAAAAGTTGTTCAGACGTCGAGGGCTAATTCTGTTTCCGATGATAAAAACACATCTGTTTCCACCGAAAAACCTTTCAAGGGATCCTTTGCAACAGTTTGGCACCATTTTTGAGTGAATTGCAGAACGTCAGATTTTTAGCAGAAATTGTGACCGCGCGGCTTAGGGATTTTTTCAAAAAAAGTTGTTCAGACGTCGAGGGCTAATTCTGTTTCCGATGATAAAAATCCATCTGTTTCCACCGAAAAACATTTCAGGGGATCACTTGCAACAGTTTGCCAACATTTTTGAGTGAATTGCAGAACGTCAGATTTTTAGCAGAAATTGTGACCGCGCGGCTTAGGGATTTTTTCAAAAAAAGTTGTTGAGACGTCGAGGGCTAATTCGGTTTCCAATAATAAAAACCCACCTGTTTCCACCGAAAAACATTTCAGGGGATCACTTGCAACAGTTTGCCAACATTTTTGAGTGAATTGCAGAACGTCAGATTTTTAGCAGAAATTGTGACCGCGCGGCTTAGGGATTTTTTCAAAAAAAGTTGTTCAGACGTCGAGGGCTAATTCTGTTTCCGATGATAAAAACACATCTGTTTCCACCGAAAAACCTTTCAAGGGATCGTTTGCAACAGTTTGGCACCATTTTTGATTGAATTGCAGAACGTCAGATTTTTAACAGAAATTGTGACTGCGCGGCTTAGGTATTTTTTCAAAAAAAGTTGTTCAAACCTCGAGGGCTAATTCTGTTTCCGATGATAAAAACACATCTGTTTCCACCGAAAAACCTTTCAAGGGATCGTTTGCAACAGTTTGCCAACATTTTTGAGTGAATTGCAGAACGTCAGATTTTTAGCAGAAATTGTGACCGCGCGGCTTAGGGATTTTTTCAAAAAAAGTTGTTCAGACGTCGAGGGCTAATTCTGTTTCCGATGATAAAAACACATCTGTTTCCACCGAAAAACCTTTCAAGGGATCTTTTGCAACAGTTTGGCACCATTTTTGAGTGAATTGCAGAACGTCAGATTTTTAGCAGAATTTGTGACCGCGTGGCTTAGGGATTTTTTCAAAAAAAGTTGTTCAGACGTCGAGGGCTAATTCTGTTTCCGATGGTAAAAACCCATCTGTTTCCACCGAAAAACATTTCAGGGGATCACTTGCAACAGTTTGGCACCATTTTTGAGTGAATTGCAGAACGTCAGATTTTTAGCAGAAATTGTGACCGCGCGGCTTAGGGATTTTTTCAAAAAAAGTTGTTCAGACGTCGAGGGCTAATTCTGTTTCCGATGATAAAAACACATCTGTTTCCACCAAAAAACCTTTCAAGGGATCTTTTGCAACAGTTTGCCAACTTTTTTGAGTGAATTGCAGAACGTCAGATTTTTAGCAGAAATTGTGACCGCGCGGCTTAGGGATTTTTTCAAAAAAAGTTGTTCAGACGTCGAGGGCTAATTCTGTTTCCGATGATAAAAACACATCTGTTTCCACCGAAAAACCTTTCAAGGGATCTTTTGCAACAGTTTGGCACCATTTTTGAGTGAATTGCAGAACGTCAGATTTTTAGCAGAAATTGTGACCGCGCGGCTTAGGGATTTTTTCAAAAAAAGTTGTTCAGACGTCGAGGGCTAATTCTGTTTCCGATGGTAAAAACCCATCTGTTTCCACCGAAAAACATTTCAGGGGATCACTTGCAACAGTTTGCCAACTTTTTTGAGTGAATTGCAGAACGTCAGATTTTTAGCAGAAATTGTGACCACGCAGCTTAGGGATTTTTTCAAAAAAAGTTGTTCAGACGTCGAGGGCTAATTCTGTTTCCGATGATAAAAACACATCTGTTTCCACCAAAAAACCTTTCAAGGGATCTTTTGCAACAGTTTGCCAACTTTTTTGAGTGAATTGCAGAACGTCAGATTTTTAGCAGAAATTGTGACCGCGCGGCTTAGGGATTTTTTCAAAAAAAGTTGTTCAGACGTCGAGGGCTAATTCTGTTTCCGATGATAAAAACACATCTGTTTCCACCGAAAAACCTTTCAAGGGATCTTTTGCAACAGTTTGGCACCATTTTTGAGTGAATTGCAGAACGTCAGATTTTTAGCAGAAATTGTGACCGCGCGGCTTTGGGATTTTTTCAAAAAAAGTTGTTCAGACGTCGAGGGCTAATTCTGTTTCCGATGATAAAAACCCATCTGTTTCCACCGAAAAACATTTCAGGGGATCACTTGCAACAGTTTGCCAACTTTTTTGAGTGAATTGCAGAACGTCAGATTTTTAGCAGAAATTGTGACCGCGCGGCATAGGGATTTTTTCAAAAAAAGTTGTTCAGACGTCGAGGGCTAATTCTCTTTCCGATGATAAAAACACATCTGTTTCCACCGAAAAACCTTTCAAGGGATCATTTGCAACAGTTTGGCACCATTTTTGAGTGAATTGCAGAACGTCAGATTTTTAACAGAAATTGTGACCGCGCGGCTTAGGGATTTTTTCAAAAAAAGTTGTTCAGACGTCGAGGGCTAATTCTGTTTCCGATGATAAAAACACATCTGTTTCCACCGAAAAACCTTTCAAGGGATCGTTTGCAACAGTTTGGCACCATTTTTGAGTGAATTGCAGAACGTCAGATTTTTAACAGAAATTGTGACTGCGCGGCTTAGGGATTTTTTCAAAAAAAGTTGTTCAGACGTCGAGGGCTAATTCTGTTTCCGATGATAAAAACACATCTGTTTCCACCGAAAAACCTTTCAAGGGATCTTTTGCAACAGTTTGGCACCATTTTTGAGTGAATTGCAGAACGTCAGATTTTTAGCAGAAATTGTGACCGCGAGGCTTAGGGATTTTTTCAAAAAAAGTTGTTCAGACGTCGAGGGCTAATTCTGTTTCCGATGGTAAAAACCCATCTGTTTCCACCGAAAAACATTTCAGGGGATCACTTGCAACAGTTTGCCAACTTTTTTGAGTGAATTGCAGAACGTCAGATTTTTAGCAGAAATTGTGACCGCGCGGCTTAGGGATTTTTTCAAAAAAAGTTGTTCAGACGTCGAGGGCTAATTCTGTTTCCGATGATAAAAACCTATCTGTTTCCACCGAAAAACATTTCAGGGGATCACTTGCAACAGTTTGCCAACTTTTTTGAGTGAATTGCAGAACGTCAGATTTTTAGCAGAAATTGTGACCGCGCGGCATAGGGATTTTTTCAAAAAAAGTTGTTCAGACGTCGAGGGCTAATTCTGTTTCCGATGATAAAAACACATCTGTTTCCACCGAAAAACCTTTCAAGGGATCTTTTGCAACAGAATGGCACCATTTTTGAGTGAATTGCAGAACGTCAGATTTTTAGCAGAAATTGTGACCGCGCAGCTTAGGGATTTTTTCCAAAAACAGTTGTTCAGACGTCGAGGGCTAATTCTGTTTCCGATGATAAAAACACATCTGTTTCCACCGAAAAACCTTTCAAGGGATCTTTTGCAACAGTTTGGCACCATTTTTGAGTGAATTGCAGAACGTCAGATTTTTAGCAGAAATTGTGACCGCGCGGCTTAGGGATTTTTTCAAAAAAAGTTGTTCAGACGTCGAGGGCTAATTCTGTTTCCGATGATAAAAATCCATTTGTTTCCACCGAAAAACATTTCAGGGGATCACTTGCAACAGTTTGCCAACATTTTTGAGTGAATTGCAGAACGTCAGATTTTTAGCAGAAATTGTGACCGTGCGGCTTAGGGATTTTTTCAAAAAAAGTTGTTGAGACGTCGAGGGCTAATTCGGTTTCCAATAATAAAAACCCACCTGTTTCCACCGAAAAACATTTCAGGGGATCACTTGCAACAGTTTGCCAACATTTTTGAGTGAATTGCAGAACGTCAGATTTTTAGCAGAAATTGTGACCGTGCGGCTTAGGGATTTTTTCAAAAAAAGTTGTTCAGACGTCGAGGGCTAATTCTGTTTCCGATGATAAAAACACATCTGTTTCCACCGAAAAACCTTTCAAGGGATCGTTTGCAACAGTTTGGCACCATTTTTGAGTGAATTGCAGAACGTCAGATTTTTAACAGAAATTGTGACTGCGCGGCTTAGGGATTTTTTCAAAAAAAGTTGTTCAAACCTCGAGGGCTAATTCTGTTTCCGATGATAAAAACACATCTGTTTCCACCGAAAAACCTTTCAAGGGATCGTTTGCAACAGTTTGCCAACATTTTTGAGTGAATTGCAGAACGTCAGATTTTTAGCAGAAATTGTGACCGCGCGGCTTAGGGATTTTTTCAAAAAAAGTTGTTCAGACGTCGAGGGCTAATTCTGTTTCCGATGATAAAAACACATCTGTTTCCACCGAAAAACCTTTCAAGGGATCTTTTGCAACAGTTTGGCACCATTTTTGAGTGAATTGCAGAACGTCAGATTTTTAGCAGAAATTGTGACCGCGCGGCTTAGGGATTTTTTCAAAAAAAGTTGTTCAGACGTCGAGGGCTAATTCTGTTTCCGATGATAAAAACCCATCTGTTTCCAAGGAAAAACATTTCAGGGGATCACTTGCAACAGTTTGCCAACTTTTTTGAGTGAATTGCAGAACGTCAGATTTTTAGCAGAAATTGTGACCGCGCGGCTTAGGGATTTTTTCAAAAAAAGTTGTTCAGACGTCGAGGGCTAATTCTCTTTCCGATGATAAAAACACATCTGTTTCCACCGAAAAACCTTTCAAGGGATCTTTTGCAACAGTTTGGCACCATTTTTGAGAGAATTGCAGAACGTCAGATTTTTAACAGAAATTGTGACCGCGCGGCTTAGGGATTTTTTCAAAAAAAGTTGTTCAGACGTCGAGGGCTAATTCTGTTTCCGATGATAAAAACCCATCTGTTTCCACCGAAAAACATTTCAGGGGATCACTTGCAACAGTTTGCCAACATTTCTGAGTGAATTGCAGAACGTCAGATTTTTAGCAGAAATTGTGACCGCGCGGCTTAGGGATTTTTTCAAAAAAAGTTGTTCAGACGTCGAGGGCTAATTCTCTTTCCGATGATAAAAACACATCTGTTTCCACCGAAAAACCTTTCAAGGGATCGTTTGCAACAGTTTGGCACCATTTTTGAGTGAATTGCAGAACGTCAGATTTTTAGCAGAAATTGTGACCGCGCGGCTTAGGGATTTTTTCAAAAAAAGTTGTTCAGACGTCGAGGGCTAATTCTGTTTCCGATGATAAAAACCCATCTGTTTCCACCGAAAAACATTTCAGGGGATCACTTGCAACAGTTTGCCAACTTTTTTGAGTGAATTGCAGAACGGCAGATTTTTAGCAGAAATTGTGACCGCGCGGCTTAGGGATTTTTTCAAAAAAAGTTGTTCAGACGTCGAGGGCTAATTCTCTTTCCGATGATAAAAACACATCTGTTTCCACCGAAAAACCTTTCAAGGGATCTTTTGCAACAGTTTGGCACCATTTTTGAGTGAATTGCAGAACGTCAGATTTTTAACAGAAATTGTGACCGCGCGGCTTAGGGATTTTTTCAAAAAAAGTTGTTCAGACGTCGAGGGCTAATTCTGTTTCCGATGATAAAAACCCATCTGTTTCCACCGAAAAACATTTCAGGGGATCACTTCCAACAGTTTGCCAACATTTCTGAGTGAATTGCAGAACGTCAGATTTTTAGCAGAAATTGTGACCGCGCGGCTTAGGGATTTTTTCAAAAAAAGTTGTTCAGACGTCGAGGGCTAATTCTGTTTCCGATGATAAAAACACATCTGTTTCCACCGAAAAACCTTTCAAGGGATCGTTTGCAACAGTTTGGCACCATTTTTGAGTGAATTGCAGAACGTCAGATTTTTAGCAGAAATTGTGACCGCGCGGCTTAGGGATTTTTTCAAAAAAAGTTGTTCAGACGTCGAGGGCTAATTCTGTTTCCGATGATAAAAACACATCTGTTTCCACCGAAAAACCTTTCAAGGGATCTTTTGCAACAGTTTGGCACCATTTTTGAGTGAATTGCAGAACGTCAGATTTTTAGCAGAAATTGTGACCGCGCGGCTTAGGGGTTTTTTCAAAAAAAGTTGTTCAGACGTCGAGGGCTAATTCTGTTTCCGATGATAAAAACCCATCTGTTTCCACCGAAAAACATTTCAGGGGATCACTTGCAACAGTTTGCCAACTTTTTTGAGTGAATTGCAGAACGTCAGATTTTTAGCAGAAATTGTGACCGCGCGGCTTAGGGATTTTTTCAAAAAAAGTTGTTCAGACGTCGAGGGCTAATTCTGTTTCCGATGATAAAAACACATCTGTTTCCACCGAAAAACCTTTCAAGGGATCTTTTGCAACAGTTTGGCACCATTTTTGAGTGAATTGCAGAACGTCAGATTTTTAGCAGAAATTGTGACCGCGCGGCTTAGGGATTTTTTCAAAAAAAGTTGTTCAGACCTCGAGGGCTAATTCTGTTTCCGATGATAAAAACCTATCTGTTTCCACCGAAAAACATTTCAGGGGATCACTTGCAACAGTTTGCCAACTTTTTTGAGTGAATTGCAGAACGTCAGATTTTTAGCAATAATTGTGACCGCGCGGCTTAGGGATTTTTTCAAAAAAAGTTGTTCAGACGTCGAGGGCTAATTCTGTTTCCGATGATAAAAATACATCTGTTTCCACCAAAAAACCTTTCAAGGGATCTTTTGCAACAGTTTGCCAACTTTTTTGAGTGAATTGCAGAACGTCAGATTTTTAGCAGAAATTGTGACCGCGCGGCTTAGGGATTTTTTCAAAAAAAGTTGTTCAGACGTCGAGGGCTAATTCTGTTTCCGATGATAAAAACACATCTGTTTCCACCGAAAAACCTTTCAAGGGATCTTTTGCAACAGTTTGGCACCATTTTTGAGTGAATTGCAGAACGTCAGATTTTTAGCAGAAATTGTGACCGCGCGGCTTAGGGATTTTTTCAAAAAAAGTTGTTCAGACGTCGAGGGCTAATTCTGTTTCCGATGATAAAAACACATCTGTTTCCACCGAAAAACCTTTCAAGGGATCGTTTGCAACAGTTTGGCACCATTTTTGAGTGAATTGCAGAACGTCAGATTTTTAGCAGAAATTGTGACCGCGCAGCTAAGGGATTTTTTCAAAAAAAGTTGTTCAGACGTCGAGGGCTCATTCTGTTTCCGATGATAAAAACCCATCTGTTTCCACCGAAAAACCTTTCAGGGGATCGTTTTCAACAGTTTGGCACCATTTTTGAGTGAATTGCAGAACGTCAGATTTTTAGCAGAAATTGTGACCGCGCGGCTTAGGGATTTTTTCAAAAAAAGTTGTTCAGACGTCGAGGGCTAATTCTGTTTCCGATGATAAAAACACATCTGTTTCCACCAAAAAACCTTTCAAGGGATCTTTTGCAACAGTTTGCCAACTTTTTTGAGTGAATTGCAGAACGTCAGATTTTTAGCAGAAATTGTGACCGCGCGGCTTAGGGATTTTTTCAAAAAAAGTTGTTCAGACGTCGAGGGCTAATTCTGTTTCCGATGATAAAAACACATCTGTTTCCACCGAAAAACCTTTCAAGGGATCTTTTGCAACAGTTTGGCACCATTTTTGAGTGAATTGCAGAACGTCAGATTTTTAGCAGAAATTGTGACCGCGCGGCTTAGGGATTTTTTCAAAAAAAGTTGTTCAGACGTCGAGGGCTAATTCTGTTTCCGATGGTAAAAACCCATCTGTTTCCACCGAAAAACATTTCAGGGGATCACTTGCAACAGTTTGCCAACTTTTTTGAGTGAATTGCAGAACGTCAGATTTTTAGCAGAAATTGTGACCACGCAGCTTAGGGATTTTTTCAAAAAAAGTTGTTCAGACGTCGAGGGCTAATTCTGTTTCCGATGATAAAAACACATCTGTTTCCACCAAAAAACCTTTCAAGGGATCTTTTGCAACAGTTTGCCAACTTTTTTGAGTGAATTGCAGAACGTCAGATTTTTAGCAGAAATTGTGACCGCGCGGCTTAGGGATTTTTTCAAAAAAAGTTGTTCAGACGTCGAGGGCTAATTCTGTTTCCGATGATAAAAACACATCTGTTTCCACCGAAAAACCTTTCAAGGGATCTTTTGCAACAGTTTGGCACCATTTTTGAGTGAATTGCAGAACGTCAGATTTTTAGCAGAAATTGTGACCGCGCGGCTTTGGGATTTTTTCAAAAAAAGTTGTTCAGACGTCGAGGGCTAATTCTGTTTCCGATGATAAAAACCCATCTGTTTCCACCGAAAAACATTTCAGGGGATCACTTGCAACAGTTTGCCAACTTTTTTGAGTGAATTGCAGAACGTCAGATTTTTAGCAGAAATTGTGACCGCGCGGCATAGGGATTTTTTCAAAAAAAGTTGTTCAGACGTCGAGGGCTAATTCTCTTTCCGATGATAAAAACACATCTGTTTCCACCGAAAAACCTTTCAAGGGATCATTTGCAACAGTTTGGCACCATTTTTGAGTGAATTGCAGAACGTCAGATTTTTAACAGAAATTGTGACCGCGCGGCTTAGGGATTTTTTCAAAAAAAGTTGTTCAGACGTCGAGGGCTAATTCTGTTTCCGATGATAAAAACACATCTGTTTCCACCGAAAAACCTTTCAAGGGATCGTTTGCAACAGTTTGGCACCATTTTTGAGTGAATTGCAGAACGTCAGATTTTTAACAGAAATTGTGACTGCGCGGCTTAGGGATTTTTTCAAAAAAAGTTGTTCAGACGTCGAGGGCTAATTCTGTTTCCGATGATAAAAACACATCTGTTTCCACCGAAAAACCTTTCAAGGGATCTTTTGCAACAGTTTGGCACCATTTTTGAGTGAATTGCAGAACGTCAGATTTTTAGCAGAAATTGTGACCGCGAGGCTTAGGGATTTTTTCAAAAAAAGTTGTTCAGACGTCGAGGGCTAATTCTGTTTCCGATGGTAAAAACCCATCTGTTTCCACCGAAAAACATTTCAGGGGATCACTTGCAACAGTTTGCCAACTTTTTTGAGTGAATTGCAGAACGTCAGATTTTTAGCAGAAATTGTGACCGCGCGGCTTAGGGATTTTTTCAAAAAAAGTTGTTCAGACGTCGAGGGCTAATTCTGTTTCCGATGATAAAAACCTATCTGTTTCCACCGAAAAACATTTCAGGGGATCACTTGCAACAGTTTGGCACCATTTTTGAGTGAATTGCAGAACGTCAGATTTTTAGCAGAAATTGTGACCGCGCGGCTTAGGGATTTTTTCAAAAAAAGTTGTTCAGACCTCGAGGGCTAATTCTGTTTCCGATGATAAAAACCTATCTGTTTCCACCGAAAAACATTTCAGGGGATCACTTGCAACAGTTTGCCAACTTTTTTGAGTGAATTGCAGAACGTCAGATTTTTAGCAATAATTGTGACCGCGCGGCTTAGGGATTTTTTCAAAAAAAGTTGTTCAGACGTCGAGGGCTAATTCTGTTTCCGATGATAAAAATACATCTGTTTCCACCAAAAAACCTTTCAAGGGATCTTTTGCAACAGTTTGCCAACTTTTTTGAGTGAATTGCAGAACGTCAGATTTTTAGCAGAAATTGTGACCGCGCGGCTTAGGGATTTTTTCAAAAAAAGTTGTTCAGACGTCGAGGGCTAATTCTGTTTCCGATGATAAAAACACATCTGTTTCCACCGAAAAACCTTTCAAGGGATCTTTTGCAACAGTTTGGCACCATTTTTGAGTGAATTGCAGAACGTCAGATTTTTAGCAGAAATTGTGACCGCGCGGCTTAGGGATTTTTTCAAAAAAAGTTGTTCAGACGTCGAGGGCTAATTCTGTTTCCGATGATAAAAACACATCTGTTTCCACCGAAAAACCTTTCAAGGGATCGTTTGCAACAGTTTGGCACCATTTTTGAGTGAATTGCAGAACGTCAGATTTTAGCAGAAATTGTGACCGCGCAGCTAAGGGATTTTTTCAAAAAAAGTTGTTCAGACGTCGAGGGCTCATTCTGTTTCCGATGATAAAAACCCATCTGTTTCCACCGAAAAACCTTTCAGGGGATCGTTTTCAACAGTTTGGCACCATTTTTGAGTGAATTGCAGAACGTCAGATTTTTAGCAGAAATTGTGACCGCGCGGCTTAGGGATTTTTTCAAAAAGTTGTTCAGACGTCGAGGGCTAATTCTGTTTCCGATGATAAAAACACATCTGTTTCCACCAAAAAACCTTTCAAGGGATCTTTTGCAACAGTTTGCCAACTTTTTTGAGTGAATTGCAGAACGTCAGATTTTTAGCAGAAATTGTGACCGCGCGGCTTAGGGATTTTTTCAAAAAAAGTTGTTCAGACGTCGAGGGCTAATTCTGTTTCCGATGATAAAAACACATCTGTTTCCACCGAAAAACCTTTCAAGGGATCTTTTGCAACAGTTTGGCACCATTTTTGAGTGAATTGCAGAACGTCAGATTTTTAGCAGAAATTGTGACCGCGCGGCTTAGGGATTTTTTCAAAAAAGTTGTTCAGACGTCGAGGCTAATTCTGTTTCCGATGGTAAAACCCATCTGTTTCCACCGAAAAACATTTCAGGGGATCACTTGCAACAGTTTGCCAACTTTTTTGAGTGAATTGCAGAACGTCAGATTTTTAGCAGAAATTGTGACCACGCAGCTTAGGGATTTTTTCAAAAAAAGTTGTTCAGACGTCGAGGGCTAATTCTGTTTCCGATGATAAAAACACATCTGTTTCCACCAAAAAAACCTTTCAAGGGATCTTTTGCAACAGTTTGCCAACTTTTTGAGTGAATTGCAGAAGTCAGATTTTTAGCAGAAATTGTGACCGCGCGGCTTAGGGATTTTTTCAAAAAAAGTTGTTCAGACGTCGAGGGCTAATTCTGTTTCCGATGATAAAAACACATCTGTTTCCACCGAAAAACCTTTCAAGGGATCTTTTGCAACAGTTTGGCACCATTTTTGAGTGAATTGCAGAACGTTCAGATTTTTAGCAGAAATTGTGACCGCGCGGCTTTGGGATTTTTTTCAAAAAAGTTGTTCAGACGTCGAGGGCTAATTCTGTTTCCGATGATAAAAACCCATCTGTTTCCACCGAAAAACATTTCAGGGGATCACTTGCAACAGTTTGCCAACTTTTTTGAGTGAATTGCAGAACGTCAGATTTTTAGCAGAAATTGTGACCGCGCGGCATAGGGATTTTTTCAAAAAAAGTTGTTCAGACGTCGAGGGCTAATTCTCTTTCCGATGATAAAAACACATCTGTTTCCACCGAAAAACCTTTCAAGGGATCATTTGCCACAGTTTGGCACCATTTTTGAGTGAATTGCAGAACGTCAGATTTTTAACAGAAATTGTGACCGCGCGGCTTAGGGATTTTTTCAAAAAAAGTTGTTCAGACGTCGAGGGCTAATTCTGTTTCCGATGATAAAAACACATCTGTTTCCACCGAAAAACCCTTCAGGGATCGTTTGCAACAGTTTGGCACCATTTTTGAGTGAATTGCAGAACGTCAGATTTTTAACAGAAATTGTGACTGCGCGGCTTAGGGATTTTTTCAAAAAAAGTTGTTCAGACGTCGAGGGCTAATTCTGTTTCCGATGATAAAAACACATCTGTTTCCACCGAAAAACCTTTCAAGGGATCTTTTGCAACAGTTTGGCACCATTTTTGAGTGAATTGCAGAACGTCAGATTTTTAGCAGAAATTGTGACCGCGAGGCTTAGGGATTTTTTCAAAAAAAGTTGTTCAGACGTCGAGGGCTAATTCTGTTTCCGATGGTAAAAACCCATCTGTTTCCACCGAAAAACATTTCAGGGATCACTTGCAACAGTTTGCCAACTTTTTTGAGTGAATTGCAGAACGTCAGATTTTTAGCAGAAATTGTGACCGCGCGGCCTTAGGGATTTTTTCAAAAAAAGTTGTTCAGACGTCGAGGGCTAATTCTGTTTCCGATGATAAAAACCTATCTGTTTCCACGAAAAACATTTCAGGGGATCACTTGCAACAGTTTGCCAACTTTTTTGAGTGAAATTGCAGAACGTCAGATTTTTAGCAGAAATTGTGACCGCGCGGCATAGGGATTTTTTCAAAAAAAGTTGTTCAGACGTCGAGGGCTAATTCTGTTTCCGATGATAAAAACACATCTGTTCCACCGAAAAACCTTTCAAGGGATCTTTTGCAACAGAATGGCACCATTTTTGAGTGAATTGCAGAACGTCAGATTTTTAGCAGAAATTGTGACCGCGCAGCTTAGGGATTTTTTCAAAAAAAGTTGTTCAGACGTCGAGGGCTAATTCTGTTCCGATGATAAAAACACATCTGTTTTCCACCGAAAACCTTTCAAGGGTCTTTTGCAACAGTTTGGCACCATTTTTGAGTGAATTGCAGAACGTCAGATTTTTAGCAGAAATTGTGACCGCGCGGCTTAGGGATTTTTTCAAAAAAAGTTGTTCAGACCTCGAGGGCTAATTCTGTTTCCGATGATAAAAACCTATCTGTTTCCACCGAAAAACATTCAGGGGATCACTTGCACAGTTTGCAACTTTTTTGAGTGAATTGCAGAACGTCAGATTTTTAGCAATAATTGTGACCGCGCGGCTTAGGGATTTTTTCAAAAAAAGTTGTTCAGACGTCGAGGGCTAATTCTGTTTCCGATGATAAAAATACATCTGTTTCCACCAAAAAACCTTTCAAGGGATCTTTTGCAACAGTTTGCCAACTTTTTTGAGTGAATTGCAGAACGTCAGAT
>NW_027670068.1:0-42951 GCF_964188305.1 Podarcis bocagei
AAACAGAAGGCTTTTTATCACAGGACAAGAAATCAGCCCTCAAAAACTTAACCGGCAGAAAATATTTTTTTGAAAAAATCCCTAACCCACCGGGGTCACAATTTCAGCAAAAATCTGACTTTTGGCAATTCACTCAAAAATGGTGCCAAAAGCTTGAAAATGCTCTCCTGAAAGGTTTGGCACTCGAAACAGAAGGCTTTTTATCACAGGACAAGAAATCAGCCCTCAAAAACTTAACCGGCAGAAAATATTTTTTTGAAGAAATCCCTAACCCCCGGGGTCACAATTTCAGCAAAACCTGACTTTTGGCAATTCACTCAAAAATGGTGCCAAAAGCTTGAAAATGCTCTCCTGAAAGGTTTGGCACTCGAAATAGAAGGCTTTTTATCACAGGACAAGAAATCAGCCCTGAAAAAGTTAAAGGGCAGAAAATATTTTTTTGAAAAAATCCCTAAGCCCCGGGGTCACAATTTCAGCAAAAATCTGACTTTTGGCAATTCACTCAAAAATGGTGCCAAAAGCTTGAAAATGCTCTCCTGAAAGGTTTGGCACTCGAAACAGAAGGCTTTTTATCACAGGACAAGAAATCAGCCCTCAAAAACTTAACCGGCAGAAAATATTTTTTTGAAAAAATCCCTAACCCCCGGGGTCACAATTTCAGCAAAATATTTTTTTGAAAAAATCCCTAACCCACCGGGGTCACAATTTCAGCAAAAATCTGACTTTTGGCAATTCACTCAAAAATGGTGCCAAAAGCTTGAAAATGCTCTCCTGAAAGGTTTGGCACTCGAAACAGAAGGCTTTTTATCACAGGACAAGAAATCAGCCCTCAAAAACTTAACCGGCAGAAAATATTTTTTTGAAGAAATCCCTAACCCCCGGGGTCACAATTTCAGCAAAACCTGACTTTTGGCAATTCACTCAAAAATGGTGCCAAAAGCTTGAAAATGCTCTCCTGAAAGGTTTGGCACTCGAAATAGAAGGCTTTTTATCACAGGACAAGAAATCAGCCCTGAAAAAGTTAAAGGGCAGAAAATATTTTTTTGAAAAAATCCCTAAGCCCCGGGGTCACAATTTCAGCAAAAATCTGACTTTTGGCAATTCACTCAAAAATGGTGCCAAAAGCTTGAAAATGCTCTCCTGAAAGGTTTGGCACTCGAAACAGAAGGCTTTTTATCACAGGACAAGAAATCAGCCCTCAAAAACTTAACCGGCAGAAAATATTTTTTTGAAAAAATCCCTAACCCCCGGGGTCACAATTTCAGCAAATATCTGACTTTTGGCAATTCACTCAAAAATGGTGCCAAAAGCTTGAAAATGCTTCCTTGAAAGGTTTGGCACTCGAAACGGAAGGCTTTTTATCACAGGACAAGAAATCAGCCCTCAAAAACTTAACCGGCAGAAAATATTTTTTTGAAAAAATCCCTAACCCCCGGGGTCACAATTTCAGCAAAAATCTGACTTTTGGCAATTCACTCAAAAATGGTGCCAAAAGCTTGAAAATGCTCTCCTGAAAGGTTTGGCACTCGAAACAGAAGGCTTTTTATCACAGGACAAGAAAACAGCCCTCAAAAACTTAACCGGGAGAAAATATTTTTTTGAAGAAATCCCTAACCCCCGGGGTCACAATTTCAGCAAAAATCTGACTTTTGGCAATTCACTCAAAAATGGTGCCAAAAGCTTGAAAATGCTCTCCTGAAAGGTTTGGCACTCGAAACAGAAGGCTTTTTATCACAGGACAAGAAATCAGCCCTCAAAAAGTTAAAGGGCAGAAAATATTTTTTTGAAAAAATCCCTAACCCCCGGGGTCACGATTTCAGCAAAAATCTGACTTTTGGCAATTCACTCAAAAATGGTGCCAAAAGCTTGAAAATGCTCTCCTGAAAGGTTTGGCACTCGAAACAGAAGGCTTTTTATCACAGGACAAGAAATCAGCCCTCAAAAAGTTAAAGGGCAGAAAATATTTTTTTGAAAAAATCCCTAACCCCCGGGTTCACAATTTCAGCAAAAATCTGACTTTTGGCAATTCACTCAAAAATGGTGCCAAAAGCTTGAAAATGCTCTCCAGAAAGGTTTGGCACTCGAAACAGAAGGCTTTTTATCACAAGACAAGAAATCAGCCCTCAAAAACTTAACCGGCAGAAAATATTTTTTTGAAAAAATCCCTAACCCCCGGGGTCACAATTTCAGCAAAAATCTGACTTTTGGCAATTCACTCAAAAATGGTGCCAACAGCTTGAAAATGCTCTCCTGAAAGGTTTGGCACTCGAAACAGAAGGCTTTTTATCACAGGACAAGAAATCAGCCCTCAAAAACTTAACCGGCAGAAAATATTTTTTTGAAAAAATCCCTAACCCCCGGGGTCACAATTTCAGCAAAAATCTGACTTTTGGCAATTCACTCAAAAATGGTGCCAAAAGCTTGAAAATGCTCTCCAGAAAGGTTTGGCACTCGAAATAGAAGGCTTTTTATCACAGGACAAGAAATCAGCCCTGAAAAAGTTAAAGGGCAGAAAATATTTTTTTGAAAAAATCCCTAACCCCCGGGGTCACAATTTCAGCAAATATCTGACTTTTGGCAATTCACTCAAAAATGGTGCCAAAAGCTTGAAAATGCTCTCCTGAAAGGTTTGGCACTCGAAACAGAAGGCTTTTTATCACAAGACAAGAAATCAGCCCTCAAAAACTTAACCGGCAGAAAATATTTTTTTGAAGAAATCCCTAACCCCCGGGGTCACAATTTCAGCAAAAATCTGACTTTTGGCAATTCACTCAAAAATGGTGCCAAAAGCTTGAAAATGCTCCCCTGAAAGGTTTGGCACTCGAAACAGAAGGCTTTTTATCACAGGACAAGAAAGCAGCCCTCAAAAACTTAACCGGGAGAAAATATTTTTTTGAAGAAATCCCTAACCCCCGGGGTCACAATTTCAGCAAAAATCTGACTTTTGGCAATTCACTCAAAAATGGTGCCAAAAGCTTGAAAATGCTCTCCTGAAAGGTTTGGCACTCGAAACAGAAGGCTTTTTATCACAGGACAAGAAATCAGCCCTCAAAAAGTTAAAGGGCAGAAAATATTTTTTTGAAAAAATCCCTAACCCCCGGGGTCACGATTTCAGCAAAAATCTGACTTTTGGCAATTCACTCAAAAATGGTGCCAAAAGCTTGAAAATGCTCTCCTGAAAGGTTTGGCACTCGAAACAGAAGGCTTTTTATCACAGGACAAGAAATCAGCCCTCAAAAAGTTAAAGGGCAGAAAATATTTTTTTGAAAAAATCCCTAACCCCCGGGTTCACAATTTCAGCAAAAATCTGACTTTTGGCAATTCACTCAAAAATGGTGCCAAAAGCTTGAAAATGCTCTCCAGAAAGGTTTGGCACTCGAAACAGAAGGCTTTTTATCACAAGACAAGAAATCAGCCCTCAAAAACTTAACCGGCAGAAAATATTTTTTTGAAAAAATCCCTAACCCCCGGGGTCACAATTTCAGCAAAAATCTGACTTTTGGCAATTCACTCAAAAATGGTGCCAACAGCTTGAAAATGCTCTCCTGAAAGGTTTGGCACTCGAAACAGAAGGCTTTTTATCACAGGACAAGAAATCAGCCCTCAAAAACTTAACCGGCAGAAAATATTTTTTTGAAAAAATCCCTAACCCCCGGGGTCACAATTTCAGCAAAAATCTGACTTTTGGCAATTCACTCAAAAATGGTGCCAAAAGCTTGAAAATGCTCTCCAGAAAGGTTTGGCACTCGAAACAGAAGGCTTTTTAAAACAGGACAAGAAATCAGCCCTCAAAAACTTAACCGGGAGAAAATATTTTTTTGAAGAAATCCCTAACCTCGGGGTCACAATTTCAGCAAAAATCTGACTTTTGGCAATTCACTCAAAAATGGTGCCAAAAGCTTGAAAATGCTCTCCTGAAAGGTTTGGCACTCGAAACAGAAGGCTTTTTATCACAGGACAAGAAATCAGCCCTCAAAAAGTTAAAGGGCAGAAAATATTTTTTTGAAAAAATCCCTAACCCCCGGGGTCACGATTTCAGCAAAAATCTGACTTTTGGCAATTCACTCAAAAATGGTGCCAAAAGCTTGAAAATGCTCTCCTGAAAGGTTTGGCACTCGAAACAGAAGGCTTTTTATCACAGGACAAGAAATCAGCCCTCAAAAAGTTAAAGGGCAGAAAATATTTTTTTGGAAAAATCCCTAACCCCCGGGTTCACAATTTCAGCAAAAATCTGACTTTTGGCAATTCACTCAAAAATGGTGCCAAAAGCTTGAAAATGCTCTCCAGAAAGGTTTGGCACTCGAAACAGAAGGCTTTTTATCACAAGACAAGAAATCAGCCCTCAAAAACTTAACCGGCAGAAAATATTTTTTTGAAAAAATCCCTAACCCCCGGGGTCACAATTTCAGCAAAAATCTGACTTTTGGCAATTCACTCAAAAATGGTGCCAACAGCTTGAAAATGCTCTCATGAAAGGTTTGGCACTCGAAACAGAAGGCTTTTTATCACAGGACAAGAAATCAGCCCTCAAAAACTTAACCGGCAGAAAATATTTTTTTGAAAAAATCCCTAACCCCCGGGGTCACAATTTCAGCAAAAATCTGACTTTTGGCAATTCACTCAAAAATGGTGCCAAAAGCTTGAAAATGCTCTCCAGAAAGGTTTGGCACTCGAAACAGAAGGCTTTTTAAAACAGGACAAGAAATCAGCCCTCAAAAACTTAACCGGGAGAAAATATTTTTTTGAAGAAATCCCTAACCCTCGGGGTCACAATTTCAGCAAAAATCTGACTTTTGGCAATTCACTCAAAAATGGTGCCAAAAGCTTGAAAATGCTCTCCTGAAAGGTTTGGCACTCGAAACAGAAGGCTTTTTATCACAGGACAAGAAATCAGCCCTCAAAAAGTTAAAGGGCAGAAAATATTTTTTTGAAAAAATCCCTAACCCCCGGGGTCACAATTTCAGCAAAAATCTGACTTTTGGCAATTCACTCAAAAATGGTGCCAAAAGCTTGAAAATGCTCTCCAGAAAGGTTTGGCACTCGAAACAGAAGGCTTTTTAAAACAGGACAAGAAATCAGCCCTCAAAAACTTAACCGGCAGAAAATATTTTTTTGAAGAAATCCCTAACCCTCGGGGTCACAATTTCAGCAAAAATCTGACTTTTGGCAATTCACTCAAAAATGGTGCCAAAAGCTTGAAAATTCTTCCCTGAAAGGTTTGGCACTCGAAACAGAAGGCTTTTTATCACAGGACAAGAAATCAGCCCTCAAAAACTTAACCGGCAGAAAATATTTTTTTGAAAAAATCCCTAACCCCCGGGGTCACAATTTCAGCAAATATCTGACTTTTGGCAATTCACTCAAAAATGGTGCCAAAAGCTTGAAAATTCTTCCCTGAAAGGTTTGGCACTCGAAACAGAAGGCTTTTTATCACAGGACAAGAAATCAGCCCTCAAAAACTTAACCGGCAGAAAATATTTTTTTGAAAAAATCCCTAACCCCCGGGGTCACAATTTCAGCAAATATCTGACTTTTGGCAATTCACTCAAAAATGGTGCCAAAAGCTTGAAAATGCTCCCCTGAAAGGTTTGGCACTCGAAACAGAAGGCTTTTTATCACAGGACAAGAAATCAGCCCTCAAAAAGTTAAAGGGCAGAAAATATTTTTTTGAAAAAATCCCTAACCCCCGGGGTCACAATTTCAGCAAAAATCTGACTTTTGGCAATTCACTCAAAAATGGTGCCAAAAGCTTGAAAATGCTCCCCTGAAAGGTTTGGCACTCGAAACAGAAGGCTTTTTATCACAGGACAAGAAATCAGCCCTCAAAATCTTAACCGGGAGAAAATATTTTTTTGAAAAAAATCCCTAACCCCCGGGGTCACAATTTCAGCAAAAATCTGACTTTTGGCAATTCACTCAAAAATGGTGCCAAAAGCTTGAAAATGCTCTCCTGAAAGGTTTGGCACTCGAAACAGAAGGCTTTTTATCACAGGACAAGAAATCAGCCCTCAAAAAGTTAAAGGGCAGAAAATATTTTTTTGAAAAAATCCCTAACCCCCGGGGTCACAATTTCAGCAAAAATCTGACTTTTGGCAATTCACTCAAAAATGGTGCCAAAAGCTTGAAAATGCTCTCCAGAAAGGTTTGGCACTCGAAACAGAAGGCTTTTTAAAACAGGACAAGAAATCAGCCCTCAAAAAGTTAACCGGCAGAAAATATTTTTTTGAAAAAATCCCTAACCCCCGGGGTCACAATTTCAGCAAATATCTGACTTTTGGCAATTCACTCAAAAATGGTGCCAAAAGCTTGAAAATGCTCTCCTGAAAGGTTTGGCACTCGAAACTGAAGGCTTTTTATCACAGGACAAGAAATCAGCCCTCAAAAACTTAACCGGCAGAAAATATTTTTTTGAAAAAATCCCTAACCCCCGGGGTCACAATTTCAGCAAAAATCTGACTTTTGGCAATTCACTCAAAAATGGTGCCAAAAGCTTGAAAATGCTCCCCTGAAAGGTTTGGCACTCGAAACAGAAGGCTTTTTATCACAGGACAAGAAATCAGCCCTCAAAAAGTTAAAGGGCAGAAAATATTTTTTTGAAAAAATCCCTAACCCCCGGGGTCACAATTTCAGCAAAAATCTGACTTTTGGCAATTCACTCAAAAATGGTGCCAAAAGCTTGAAAATGCTCCCCTGAAAGGTTTGGCACTCGAAACAGAAGGCTTTTTATCACAGGACAAGAAATCAGCCCTCAAAATCTTAACCGGGAGAAAATATTTTTTTGAAAAAAATCCCTAACCCCCGGGGTCACAATTTCAGCAAAAATCTGACTTTTGGCAATTCACTCAAAAATGGTGCCAAAAGCTTGAAAATGCTCTCCTGAAAGGTTTGGCACTCGAAACAGAAGGCTTTTTATCACAGGACAAGAAATCAGCCCTCAAAAAGTTAAAGGGCAGAAAATATTTTTTTGAAAAAATCCCTAACCCCCGGGGTCACAATTTCAGCAAAAATCTGACTTTTGGCAATTCACTCAAAAATGGTGCCAAAAGCTTGAAAATGCTCTCCAGAAAGGTTTGGCACTCGAAACAGAAGGCTTTTTAAAACAGGACAAGAAATCAGCCCTCAAAAAGTTAACCGGCAGAAAATATTTTTTTGAAAAAATCCCTAACCCCCGGGGTCACAATTTCAGCAAATATCTGACTTTTGGCAATTCACTCAAAAATGGTGCCAAAAGCTTGAAAATGCTCTCCTGAAAGGTTTGGCACTCGAAACTGAAGGCTTTTTATCACAGGACAAGAAATCAGCCCTCAAAAACTTAACCGGCAGAAAATATTTTTTTGAAAAAATCCCTAACCCCCGGGGTCACAATTTCAGCAAAAATCTGACTTTTGGCAATTCACTCAAAAATGGTGCCAAAAGCTTGAAAATGCTCCCCTGAAAGGTTTGGCACTCGAAACAGAAGGCTTTTTATCACAGGACAAGAAAACAGCCCTCAAAAACTTAACCGGGAGAAAATATTTTTTTGAAGAAATCCCTAACCCCCGGGGTCAAAATTTCAACAAAAATTTGACTTTTGGCAATTCACTAAAAAATGGTGCCAAAAGCTGGAAAATGCTCTCCTGAAAGGTTTGGCACTCGAAACAGAAGGCTTTTTATCACAGGACAAGAAATCAGCCCTCAAAAAGTTAAAGGGCAGAAAATATTTTTTTGAAAAAATCCCTAACCCCCGGGGTCACAATTTCAGCAAAAATCTGACTTTTGGCAATTCACTCAAAAATGGTGCCAAAAGCTTGAAAATGCTCTCCAGAAAGGTTTGGCACTCGAAATAGAAGGCTTTTTAAAACAGGACAAGATATCAGCCCTCAAAAACTTAACCGGGAGAAAATATTTTTTTAACGAAATCCCTAACCCCCGGGGTCACAATTTCAGCAAAAATCTGACTTTTGGCAATTCACTCAAAAATGGTGCCAAAAGCTTGAAAATGCTCTCCTGAAAGGTTTGGCACTCGAAACAGAAGGCTTTTTATCACAGGACAAGAAATCAGCCCTCAAAAACTTAACCGGCAGAAAATATTTTTTTGAAAAAATCCCTAACCCCCGGGGTCACAATTTCAGCAAAAATCTGACTTTTGGCAATTCACTCAAAAATGGTGCCAAAAGCATGAAAATTCTTCCCTGAAAGGTTTGGCACTCGAAACAGAAGGCTTTTTATCACAGGACAAGAAATCAGCCCTCAAAAACTTAACCGGCAGAAAATATTTTTTTGAAAAAATCCCTAACCCCCGGGGTCACAATTTCAGCAAAAATCTGACTTTTGGCAATTCACTCAAAAAGGGTGCCAAAAGCTTGAAAATGCTCTCCAGAAAGGTTTGGCACTCGAAACAGAAGGCTTTTTAAAACAGGACAAGAAATCAGCCCTCAAAAACTTAACCGGGAGAAAATATTTTTTTGAAAAAATCCCTAACCCTCGGGATCACAATATCATCAAAAATCTGACTTTTGGCAATTCACTCAAAAATGGTGCCAAAAGCTTGAAAATTCTTCCCTGAAAGGTTTGGCACTCGAAACAGAAGGCTTTTTATCACAGGACAAGAAATCCGCCCTCAAAAACTTAACCGGGAGAAAATATTTTTTTGAAGAAATCCCTAACCCCCGGGGTCACAATTTCAGCAAAAATCTGACTTTTGGCAATTCACTCAAAAATGGTGCCAAAAGCTTGAAAATTCTTCCCTGAAAGGTTTGGCCCTCGAAACAGAAGGCTTTTTATCACAGGACAAGAAATCAGCCCTCAAAAACTTCACCGGCAGAAAATATTTTTTTGAAAAAATCCCTAACCCCCGGGGTCACAATTTCAGCAAATATCTGACTTTTGGCAATTCACTCAAAAATGGTGCCAAAAGCTTGAAAATGCTCCCCTGAAAGGTTTGGCACTCGAAACGGAAGGCTTTTTATCACAGGACAAGAAATCAGCCCTCAAAAACTTAACCGGCAGAAAATATTTTTTTGAAAAAATCCCTAACCCCCGGGGTCACAATTTCAGCAAAATTCTGACTTTTGGCAATTCACTCAAAAATGGTGCCAAAAGCTTGAAAATGCTCCCCTGAAAGGTTCGGCACTCGAAACGGAAGGCTTTTTATCACAGGACAAGAAATCAGCCCTCAAAAACTTAACCGGCAGAAAATATTTTTTTGAAAAAATCCCTAACCCCCGGGGTCACAATTTCAGCAAAAATCTGACTTTTGGCAATTCACTCAAAAATGGTGCCAAAAGCTTGAAAATGCTCTCCTGAAAGGTTTGGCACTCGAAACAGAAGGCTTTTTATCACAGGACAAGAAATCAGCCCTCAAAAACTTAACCGGCAGAAAATATTTTTTTGAAAAAATCCCTAACCCCCGGGGTCACAATTTCAGCAAAAATCTGACTTTTGGCAATTCACTCAAAAATGGTGCCAAAAGCTTGAAAATGCTCCCCTGAAAGGTTTGGCACTCGAAACAGAAGGCTTTTTATCACAGGACAAGAAAACAGCCCTCAAAAACTTAACCGGGAGAAAATATTTTTTTGAAGAAATCCCTAACCCCCGGGGTCACAATTTCAGCAAAAATCTGACTTTTGGCAATTCACTCAAAAATGGTGCCAAAAGCTTGAAAATGCTCTCCTGAAAGGTTTGGCACTCGAAACAGAAGGCTTTTTATCACAGGACAAGAAATCAGCCCTGAAAAAGTTAAAGGGCAGAAAATATTTTTTTGAAAAAATCCCTAACCCCCGGGGTCACAATTTCAGCAAAAATCTGACTTTTGGCAATTCACTCAAAAATGGTGCCAAAAGCTTGAAAATGCTCTCCTGAAAGGTTTGGCACTCGAAACAGAAGGCTTTTTATCACAGGACAAGAAATCAGCCCTGAAAAAGTTAAAGGGCAAAAAATATTTTTTTGAAAAAATCCCTAACCCCCGGGGTCACAATTTCAGCAAAAATCTGACTTTTGGCAATTCACTCAAAAATGGTGCCAAAAGCTTGAAAATGCTCTCCTGAAAGGTTTGGCACTCGAAACAGAAGGCTTTTTATCACAGGACAAGAAATCAGCCCTCAAAAACTTAACCGGGAGAAAATATTTTTTTGAAAAAATCCCTAACCCCCGGGGTCACAATTTCAGCAAAAATCTGACTTTTGGCAATTCACTCAAAAATGGTGCCAAAAGCTTGAAAATGCTCTCCTGAAAGGTTTGGCACTCGAAACAGAAGGCTTTTTATCACAGGACAAGAAATCAGCCCTCAAAAACTTAACCGGCAGAAAATATTTTTTTGAAGAAATCCCTAACCCCCGGGGTCACAATTTCAGCAAAAATCTGACTTTTGGCAATTCACTCAAAAATGGTGCCAAAAGCTTGAAAATGCTCCCCTGAAAGGTTTGGCACTCGAAACAGAAGGCTTTTTATCACAGGACAAGAAAACAGCCCTCAAAAACTTAACCGGGAGAAAATATTTTTTTGAAGAAATCCCTAACCCCCGGGGTCACAATTTCAGCAAAAATCTGACTTTTGGCAATTCACTCAAAAATGGTGCGAAAAGCTTGAAAATGCTCTCCTGAAAGGTTTGGCACTCGAAACAGAAGGCTTTTTATCACAGGACAAGAAATCAGCCCTCAAAAACTTAACCGGCAGAAAATATTTTTTTGAAAAAATCCCTAACCCCCGGGGTCACAATTTCAGCAAAAATCTGACTTTTGGCAATTCACTCAAAAATGGTGCCAAAAGCTTGAAAATGCTCTCCTGAAAGGTTTGGCACTCGAAACAGAAGGCTTTTTATCACAGGACAAGAAATCAGCCCTCAAAAACTTAACCGGCAGAAAATATTTTTTTGAAAAAATCCCTAACCCCCGGGGTCACAATTTCAGCAAAAATCTGACTTTTGGCAATTCACTCAAAAATGGTGCCAAAAGCTTGAAAATGCTCTCCTGAAAGGTTTGGCACTCGAAACAGAAGGCTTTTTATCACAGGACAAGAAATCAGCCCTCAAAAACTTAACCGGGAGAAAATATTTTTTTGAAAAAATCCCTAACCCCCGGGGTCACAATTTCAGCAAAAATCTGACTTTTGGCAATTCACTCAAAAATGGTGCCAAAAGCTTGAAAATGCTCTCCTGAAAGGTTTGGCACTCGAAACAGAAGGCTTTTTATCACAGGACAAGAAATCAGCCCTCAAAAACTTAACCGGCAGAAAATATTTTTTTGAAGAAATCCCTAACCCCCGGGGTCACAATTTCAGCAAAAATCTGACTTTTGGCAATTCACTCAAAAATGGTGCCAAAAGCTTGAAAATGCTCCCCTGAAAGGTTTGGCACTCGAAACAGAAGGCTTTTTATCACAGGACAAGAAAACAGCCCTCAAAAACTTAACCGGGAGAAAATATTTTTTTGAAGAAATCCCTAACCCCCGGGGTCACAATTTCAGCAAAAATCTGACTTTTGGCAATTCACTCAAAAATGGTGCCAAAAGCTTGAAAATGCTCTCCTGAAAGGTTTGGCACTCGAAACAGAAGGCTTTTTATCACAGGACAAGAAAACAGCCCTCAAAAATTAACCGGCAGAAAATATTTTTTTGAAGAAATCCCTAACCCCCGGGGTCACAATTTCAGCAAAAATCTGACTTTTGGCAATTCACTCAAAAATGGTGCCAAAAGCTTGAAAATTCTTCCCTGAAAGGTTTGGCACTCGAAACAGAAGGCTTTTTATCACAGGACAAGAAATCAGCCCTCAAAAACTTAACCGGCAGAAAATATTTTTTTGAAAAAATCCCTAACCCACCGGGGTCACAATTTCAGCAAAAATCTGACTTTTGGCAATTCACTCAAAAATGGTGCCAAAAGCTTGAAAATGCTCTCCTGAAAGGTTTGGCACTCGAAACAGAAGGCTTTTTATCACAGGACAAGAAATCAGCCCTCAAAAACTTAACCGGCAGAAAATATTTTTTTGAAGAAATCCCTAACCCCCGGGGTCACAATTTCAGCAAAAATCTGACTTTTGGCAATTCACTCAAAAATGGTGCCAAAAGCTTGAAAATGCTCTCCTGAAAGGTTTGACACTCGAAACAGAAGGCTTTTTATCACAGGACAAGAAATCAGCCCTCAAAAACTTAACCGGGAGAAAATATTTTTTTGAAAAAATCCCTAACCCCCGGGGTCACAATTTCAGCAAAAATCTGACTTTTGGCAATTCACTCAAAAATGGTGCCAAAAGCTTGAAAATTCTTCCCTGAAAGGTTTGGCACTCGAAACAGAAGGCTTTTTATCACAGGACAAGAAAACAGCCCTCAAAAACTTAACCGGGAGAAAATATTTTTTTGAAAAAATCCCTAACCCCCGGGTCACAATTTCAGCAAAATTCTGACTTTTGGCAATTCACTCAAAAATGGTGCCAAAAGCTTGAAAATGCTCCCCTGAAAGGTTCGGCACTCGAAACGGAAGGCTTTTTATCACAGGACAAGAAATCAGCCCTCAAAAACTTAACCGGCAGAAAATATTTTTTTGAAAAAATCCCTAACCCCCGGGGTCACAATTTCAGCAAAAATCTGACTTTTGGCAATTCACTCAAAAATGGTGCCAAAAGCTTGAAAATGCTCTCCTGAAAGGTTTGGCACTCGAAACAGAAGGCTTTTTATCACAGGACAAGAAATCAGCCCTCAAAAACTTAACCGGCAGAAAATATTTTTTTGAAAAAATCCCTAACCCCCGGGGTCACAATTTCAGCAAAAATCTGACTTTTGGCAATTCACTCAAAAATGGTGCCAAAAGCTTGAAAATGCTCCCCTGAAAGGTTTGGCACTCGAAACAGAAGGCTTTTTATCACAGGACAAGAAAACAGCCCTCAAAAACTTAACCTGGAGAAAATATTTTTTTGAAGAAATCCCTAACCCCCGGGGTCACAATTTCAGCAAAAATCTGACTTTTGGCAATTCACTCAAAAATGGTGCCAAAAGCTTGAAAATGCTCTCCTGAAAGGTTTGGCACTCGAAACAGAAGGCTTTTTATCACAGGACAAGAAATCAGCCCTGAAAAAGTTAAAGGGCAGAAAATATTTTTTTGAAAAAATCCCTAACCCCCGGGGTCACAATTTCAGCAAAAATCTGACTTTTGGCAATTCACTCAAAAATGGTGCCAAAAGCTTGAAAATGCTCTCCTGAAAGGTTTGGCACTCGAAACAGAAGGCTTTTTATCACAGGACAAGAAATCAGCCCTGAAAAAGTTAAAGGGCAGAAAATATTTTTTTGAAAAAATCCCTAACCCCCGGGGTCACAATTACAGCAAAAATCTGACTTTTGGCAATTCACTCAAAAATGGTGCCAAAAGCTTGAAAATGCTCTCCTGAAAGGTTTGGCACTCGAAACAGAAGGCTTTTTATCACAGGACAAGAAATCAGCCCTCAAAAACTTAACCGGGAGAAAATATTTTTTTGAAAAAATCCCTAACCCCCGGGGTCACAATTTCCGCAAAAATCTGACTTTTGGCAATTCACTCAAAAATGGTGCCAAAAGCTTGAAAATGCTCCCCTGAAAGGTTTGGCACTCGAAACAGAAGGCTTTTTATCACAGGACAAGAAAACAGCCCTCAAAAACTTAACCGGGAGAAAATATTTTTTGAAGAAATCCCTAACCCCCGGGGTCACAATTTCAGCAAAAATCTGACTTTTGGCAATTCACTCAAAAATGGTGCCAAAAGCTTGAAAATGCTCTCCTGAAAGGTTTGGCACTCGAAACAGAAGGCTTTTTATCACAGGACAAGAAATCAGCCCTGAAAAAGTTAAAGGGCAGAAAATATTTTTTTGAAAAAATCCCTAACCCCCGGGGTCACAATTTCAGCAAATATCTGACTTTTGGCAATTCACTCAAAAATGGTGCCAAAAGCTCGAAAATGCTCTCCTGAAAGGTTTGGCACTCGAAACAGAAGGCTTTTTATCACAGGACAAGAAATCAGCCCTGAAAAACTTAACCGGCAGAAAATATTTTTTTGAAGAAATCCCTAACCCCCGGGGTCACAATTTCAGCAGAAATCTGACTTTTGGCAATTCACTCAAAAATGGTGCCAAAAGCTTGAAAATGCTCTCCTGAAAGGTTTGGCACTCAAGACAGAAGGCTTTTTATCACAGGACAAGAAATCAGCCCTCAAAAACTTAACCGGGAGAAAATATTTTTTTGAAGAAATCCCTAACCCTCGGGGTCACAATTTCAGCAAAAATCTGACTTTTGGCAATTCACTCAAAAATGGTGCCAAAAGCTTGAAAATTCTTCCCTGAAAGGTTTGGCACTTGAAACAGAAGGCTTTTTATCACAGGACAAGAAATCAGCCCTCAAAAACTTAACCGGCAGAAAATATTTTTTTGAAAAAATCCCTAACCCCCGGGGTCACAATTTCAGCAAAAATCTGACTTTTGGCAATTCACTCAAAAATGGTGCCAAAAGCTTGAAAATGCTCCCCCGAAAGGTTTGGCACTCGAAACGGAAGGCTTTTTATCACAGGACAAGAAATCAGCCCTCAAAAACTTAACCGGGAGAAAATATTTTTTTGAAAAAATCCCTAACCCCCGGGGTCACAATTTCCGCAAAAATCTGACTTTTGGCAATTCACTCAAAAATGGTGCCAAAAGCTTGAAAATGCTCCCCTGAAAGGTTTGGCACTCGAAACAGAAGGCTTTTTATCACAGGACAAGAAAACAGCCCTCAAAAACTTAACCGGGAGAAAATATTTTTTTGAAGAAATCCCTAACCCCCGGTGTCACAATTTCAGCAAAAATCTGACTTTTGGCAATTCACTCAAAAATGGTGCCAAAAGCTTGAAAATGCTCTCCTGAAAGGTTTGGCACTCGAAACAGAAGGCTTTTTATCACAGGACAAGAAATCAGCCCTGAAAAAGTTAAAGGGCAGAAAATATTTTTTTGAAAAAATCCCTAACCCCCGGGGTCACAATTTCAGCAAATATCTGACTTTTGGCAATTCACTCAAAAATGGTGCCAAAAGCTCGAAAATGCTCTCCTGAAAGGTTTGGCACTCGAAACAGAAGGCTTTTTATCACAGGACAAGAAATCAGCCCTCAAAAACTTAACCGGCAGAAAATATTTTTTTGAAGAAATCCCTAACCCCCGGGGTCACAATTTCAGCAGAAATCTGACTTTTGGCAATTCACTCAAAAATGGTGCCAAAAGCTTGAAAATGCTCTCCTGAAAGGTTTGGCACTCAAGACAGAAGGCTTTTTATCACAGGACAAGAAATCAGCCCTCAAAAACTTAACCGGGAGAAAATATTTTTTTGAAGAAATCCCTAACCCTCGGGGTCACAATTTCAGCAAAAATCTGACTTTTGGCAATTCACTCAAAAATGGTGCCAAAAGCTTGAAAATTCTTCCCTGAAAGGTTTGGCACTTGAAACAGAAGGCTTTTTATCACAGGACAAGAAATCAGCCCTCAAAAACTTAACCGGCAGAAAATATTTTTTTGAAAAAATCCCTAACCCCCGGGGTCACAATTTCAGCAAAAATCTGACTTTTGGCAATTCACTCAAAAATGGTGCCAAAAGCTTGAAAATGCTCCCCCGAAAGGTTTGGCACTCGAAACGGAAGGCTTTTTATCACAGGACAAGAAATCAGCCCTCAAAAACTTAACCGGCAGAAAATATTTTTTTGAAAAAATCCCTAACCCACCGGGGTCACAATTTCAGCAAAAATCTGACTTTTGGCAATTCACTCAAAAATGGTGCCAAAAGCTTGAAAATGCTCTCCTGAAAGGTTTGGCACTCGAAACAGAAGGCTTTTTATCACAGGACAAGAAATCAGCCCTCAAAAACTTAACCGGGAGAAAATATTTTTTTGAAAAAATCCCTAACCCCCGGGGTCACAATTTCAGCAAAAATCTGACTTTTGGCAATTCACTCAAAAATGGTGCCAAAAGCTTGAAAATGCTCTCCTGAAAGGTTTGGCACTCGAAACAGAAGGCTTTTTATCACAGGACAAGAAATCAGCCCTCAAAAACTTAACCGGCAGAAAATATTTTTTTGAAAAAATCCCTAACCCCCGGGGTCACAATTTCAGCAAAAATCTGACTTTTGGCAATTCACTCAAAAATGGTGCCAAAAGCTTGAAAATGCTCTCCTGAAAGGTTTGGCACTCGAAACAGAAGGCTTTTTATCACAGGACAAGAAATCAGCCCTCAAAAACTTAACCGGGATAAAATATTTTTTTGAAGAAATCCCTAACCCCCGGGGTCACAATTTCAGCAAAAATCTGACTTTTGGCAATTCACTCAAAAATGGTGCCAAAAGCTTGAAAATGCTCTCCTGAAAGGTTTGGCACTCGAAACAGAAGGCTTTTTATCACAGGACAAGAAATCAGCCCTGAAAAAGTTAAAGGGCAGAAAATATTTTTTTGAAAAAATCCCTAACCCCCGGGGTCACAATTTCAGCAAAAATCTGACTTTTGGCAATTCACTCAAAAATGGTGCCAAAAGCTTGAAAATGCTCTCCTGAAAGGTTTGGCACCCGAAACAGAAGGGTTTTTATCACAGGACAAGAAATCAGCCATCAAAAACTTAACCGGCAGAAAATATTTTTTTGAAAAAATCCCTAACCCCCGGGGTCACAATTTCAGCAAAAATCTGACTTTTGGCAATTCACTCAAAAATGGTGCCAAAAGCTTGAAAATGCTCTCCTGAAGACTTCCGGGTTGGCGCGATCGGGAAATGGCGGATTCCCTCCGAGCTCCGGAGGGAATCGGCTCAGCGGTGGATGGGTCTTTGCCGTGCCGGCGACACGGGGACCCTTAAAAACCGCAGGCGCGGAAGCCTGCGGACTGAAGACTCGGCGGGTGCCTTAAGCGCCCCCCCTGATTCGCAATGAGCCTTTTTAAAGGCTACGGAGGGGATACAGGGGACGGCGTGGCACTGAGAGTCGACCGCTACCGCCGCTGAGCGAAGCCGCGAGCCATAACTGGAGAGCGCTGACTTCCTTCCTTGAAATTCGGACTGAAAAAAGAACCCGTGAGTAATTTGGAACTGAACTTTAAAACTTTTACCTTTTGAATTTGAGACGACCGGGGGGTGTGCTAAAAGGAAGTCCCCACACCCCCCCTTGCAGACGATCCAGAGCAACGAAACAAGAACTAAGCTGGAGTGCCTACCCTGTAAAGGGTGAGTTTTAAAAAGACAGTAACTTCCAAGATTTAGAAAGGTAAATTTGAGCAGGAGAGTGGAGTGTTGGAAGAGTCTTTGTTTTGTGGTAAACAACCCTCCCTCCCGGGCCCGGGAGCGACCTGCTTTGGAGCCTGTATAGAGGAGCAGAATTTGACAGCTGTCAAAAGCTGTCAAATGGACTATTAATAGTGAAAAAAATTGCTGTTTAAGACCTCTCCGGATTAAAAGGAGTTACAATTGAACTAAAATTTTGAGAAACAAAGAAACAATAATAGGACAGAGGATTGTTGGAGAAAAGGTTACTCAGTAACCAGATTCCCTCTAGGGGGAATTCTGTGGAATTACAATGGCTGTGGGTGGAAAGATACTGAGAGAAATCGAAAGAATGTTCTCACTGGTGGGAACCCTACAGGAGCAGACTACAGCTATGAGTAAACAATTGACGACCTTGGATTTGGAAACAAGTAGTTCTGCTGAAAGTAATGAGGGCCTGAGTGAGAAAGAACCCACAGCTGAATTTGAAACAATAAACAAAGAAGAGGAGAAGACAAAACAAGAAAGAGAACAAGTTATCTGGGAAAGTACTAACCAGAAGCCGACATCTGGAGAACACAAGCAAGGAGACTATTGGATTAAATCCACTCTAAGCCTACGAAAGATACAGAAGATGAAAGTGGAGGCCCTGGGACTTTATGGAACTCAGGAGCTCGAAATAAAGAAGTACAATTGGGGCCTCCACATAGACTTTGATTTTGACTATCAGCAAGACTTAGGCCTTGTGGAAATTTCTCAGCAGTTGCCTTTAAATATGGGAAGAGACTATGGACTGATTGGATTGATTGTTAAGGAAATCTTTCGAGACTCGATGATAGACGAAAAGGACTACCAACAAAACCGGCGGAGAGGGACTAAAAGAGAATTGAGAGCCTCGGATATCCGGAATCCAGGCTAAAAACTGTTAATTTGGACATGTCTCGGGAAAGGACGCAAAGCGGGGAGGGGAGGGAGGGAAGTATCAAATTTAAACAACACTCAAGACCAGGGGGTTTAGTATTAAGAAAGTTATGTAAGAAAAAATGAGAAATCGAGGGAAGAGAATTGGGGTCCAACTTAGATTTTTGTTTTTTATAAATTTTGTTAAATTTTTGTTTTTTATAAAAGGACTAATATTAAGATGGAAGAAATGCCAACTTGCTGACATAAGTTTGGGAATAGGGATGCAGGGGAGGGGGTGGGGGGAAGTCAAGGACTAGGGTTAGAAAATAAGATTTTCGGGAACTATTCATGTTCGTTGTTTTTTATGTTTGTTTTGGTGTGTTGTTTGTCTTTATATAAAATGTGAAAACCCAATAAAAATATTTAAAAAAAAAATGAAAATGCTCTCCTGAAAGGTTTGGCACTCGAAACAGAAGGCTTTTTATCACAGGACAAGAAATCATCCCTCAAAAACTTAACCGGCAGAAAATATTTTTTTGAAAAAATCCCTAACCCCCGGGGTCACAATTTCAGCAAAAATCTGACTTTTGGCAATTCACTCAAAAATGGTGCCAAAAGCTTGAAAATGCTCCCCTGAAAGGTTTGGCACTCGAAACAGAAGGCTTTTTATCACAGGACAAGAAAACAGCCCTCAAAAACTTAACCGGGAGAAAATATTTTTTTGAAGAAATCCCTAACCCCCGGGGTCACAATTTCAGCAAAACCTGACTTTTGGCAATTCACTCAAAAATGGTGCCAAAAGCTTGAAAATGCTCTCCTGAAAGGTTTGGCACTCGAAACAGAAGGCTTTTTATCACAGGACAAGAAATCAGCCCTGAAAAAGTTAAAGGGCAGAAATATTTTTTTGAAAAAAATCCCTAACCCCCGGGGTCACAATTTCAGCAAAAATCTGACTTTTGGCAATTCACTCAAAAATGGTGCCAAAAGCTTGAAAATGCTCTCCTGAAAGGTTTGGCACTCGAAACAGAAGGGTTTTTATCACAGGACAAGAAATCAGCCATCAAAAACTTAACCGGCAGAAAATATTTTTTTGAAAAAATCCCTAACCCCCGGGGTCACAATTTCAGCAAAAATCTGACTTTTGGCAATTCACTCAAAAATGGTGCCAAAAGCTTGAAAATGCTCTCCTGAAAGGTTTGGCACTCGAAACAGAAGGCTTTTTATCACAGGACAAGAAATCATCCCTCAAAACTTAACCGGCAGAAAATATTTTTTTGAAAAAATCCCTAACCCCCGGGGTCACAATTTCAGCAAAAATCTGACTTTTGGCAATTCACTCAAAAATGGTGCCAAAAGCTTGAAAATGCTCCCCTGAAAGGTTTGGCACTCGAAACAGAAGGCTTTTTATCACAGGACAAGAAAACAGCCCTCAAAAACTTAACCGGGAGAAAATATTTTTTTGAAGAAATCCCTAACCCCCGGGGTCACAATTTCAGCAAAACCTGACTTTTGGCAATTCACTCAAAAATGGTGCCAAAAGCTTGAAAATGCTCCCCTGAAAGGTTTGGCACTCGAAACGGAAGGCTTTTTATCACAGGACAAGAAATCAGCCCTCAAAAACTTAACCGGCAGAAAATATTTTTTTGAAAAAATCCCTAACCCCCGGGGTCACAATTTCAGCAAAAATCTGACTTTTGGCAATTCACTCAAAAATGGTGCCAAAAGCTTGAAAATGCTCTCCTGAAAGGTTTGGCACTCGAAACAGAAGGCTTTTTATCACAAGACAAGAAATCAGCCCTCAAAAACTTAACCGGCAGAAAATATTTTTTTGAAGAAATCCCTAACCCCCGGGGTCACAATTTCAGCAAAAATCTGACTTTTGGCAATTCACTCAAAAATGGTGCCAAAAGCTTGAAAATGCTCCCCTGAAAGGTTTGGCACTCGAAACAGAAGGCTTTTATCACAGGACAAGAAAACAGCCCTCAAAAACTTAACCGGGAGAAAATATTTTTTTGAAGAAATCCCTAACCCCCGGGGTCACGATTTCAGCAAAAATCTGACTTTTGGCAATTCACTCAAAAATGGTGCCAAAAGCTTGAAAATGCTCTCCTGAAAGGTTTGGCACTCGAAACAGAAGGCTTTTTATCACAGGACAAGAAATCAGCCCTCAAAAAGTTAAAGGGCAGAAAATATTTTTTTGAAAAAATCCCTAACCCCCGGGGTCACAATTTCAGCAAAAATCTGACTTTTGGCAATTCACTCAAAAATGGTGCCAAAAGCTTGAAAATGCTCTCCTGAAAGGTTTGGCACTCGAAACAGAAGGCTTTTTATCACAGGACAAGAAATCAGCCCTCAAAAACTTAACCGGCAGAAAATATTTTTTTGAAAAAATCCCTAACCCCCGGGGTCACAATTTCAGCAAAATCTGACTTTTGGCAATTCACTCAAAAATGGTGCCAAAAGCTTGAAAATGCTCTCCAGAAAGGTTTGGCACTCGAAACAGAAGGCTTTTTAAAACAGGACAAGAAATCAGCCCTCAAAAACTTAACCGGGAGAAAATATTTTTTTGAAGAAATCCCTAACCCTCGGGGTCACAATTTCAGCAAAAATCTGACTTTTGGCAATTCACTCAAAAATGGTGCCAAAAGCTTGAAAATGCTCTCCTGAAAGGTTTGGCACTCGAAACAGAAGGCTTTTTAAAACAGGACAAGAAATCAGCCCTCAAAAACTTAACCGGGAGAAAATATTTTTTTGAAGAAATCACTAACCCTCGGGGTCACAATTTCAGCAAAAATCTGACTTTTGGCAATTCACTCAAAAATGGTGCCAAAAGCTTGAAAATTCTTCCCTGAAAGGTTTGGCACTCGAAACAGAAGGCTTTTTATCACAGGACAAGAAATCAGCCCTCAAAAACTTAACCGGCAGAAAATATTTTATTGAAAAAATCCCTAACCCCCGGGGTCACAATTTCAGCAAATATCTGACTTTTGGCAATTCACTCAAAAATGGTGCCAAAAGCTTGAAAATTCTTCCCTGAAAGGTTTGGCACTCGAAACAGAAGGCTTTTTATCACAGGACAAGAAATCAGCCCTCAAAAACTTAACCGGCAGAAAATATTTTTTTGAAAAAATCCCTAACCCCCGGGGTCACAATTTCAGCAAATATCTGACTTTTGGCAATTCACTCAAAAATGGTGCCAAAAGCTTGAAAATGCTCCCCTGAAAGGTTTGGCACTCGAAACAGACGGCTTTTTATCACAGGACAAGAAATCAGCCCTCAAAAAGTTAAAGGGCAGAAAATATTTTTTTGAAAAAATCCCTAACCCCCGGGGTCACAATTTCAGCAAAAATCTGACTTTTGGCAATTCACTCAAAAATGGTGCCAAAAGCTTGAAAATGCTCCCCTGAAAGGTTTGGCACTCGAAACAGAAGGCTTTTTATCACAGGACAAGAAATCAGCCCTCAAAAACTTAACCGGGAGAAAATATTTTTTTGAAAAAAATCCCTAACCCCCGGGGTCACAATTTCAGCAAAAATCTGACTTTTGGCAATTCACTCAAAAATGGTGCCAAAAGCTTGAAAATGCTCTCCTGAAAGGTTTGGCACTCGAAACAGAAGGCTTTTTATCACAGGACAAGAAAACAGCCCTCAAAAAGTTAAAGGGCAGAAAATATTTTTTTGAAAAAATCCCTAACCCCCGGGGTCACAATTTCAGCAAAAATCTGACTTTTGGCAATTCACTCAAAAATGGTGCCAAAAGCTTGAAAATGCTCTCCAGAAAGGTTTGGCACTCGAAACAGAAGGCTTTTTAAAACAGGACAAGAAATCAGCCCTCAAAAACTTAACCGGGAGAAAATATTTTTTTGAAGAAATCCCTAACCCTCGGGGTCACAATTTCAGCAAAAATCTGACTTTTGGCAATTCACTCAAAATGGTGCCAAAAGCTTGAAAATGCTCTCCTGAAAGGTTTGGCACTCGAAACAGAAGGCTTTTTATCACAGGACAAGAAATCAGCCCTCAAAAAGTTAAAGGGCAGAAAATATTTTTTTGAAAAAATCCCTAACCCCCGGGGTCACAATTTCAGCAAAAATCTGACTTTTGGCAATTCACTCAAAAATGGTGCCAAAAGCTTGAAAATTCTTCCCTGAAAGGTTTGGCACTCGAAACAGAAGGCTTTTTATCACAGGACAAGAAATCAGCCCTCAAAAACTTAACCGGCAGAAAATATTTTTTTGAAAAAATCCCTAACCCCCGGGGTCACAATTTCAGCAAATATCTGACTTTTGGCAATTCACTCAAAAATGGTGCCAAAAGCTTGACAATGCTCCCCTGAAAGGTTTGGCACTCGAAACAGAAGGCTTTTTATCACAGGACAAGAAAACAGCCCTCAAAAACTTAACCGGGAGAAAATATTTTTTTGAAGAAATCCCTAACCCCCGGGGTCACAATTTCAGCAAAAATCTGACTTTTGGCAATTCACTCAAAAATGGTGCCAAAAGCTTGAAAATGCTCCCCCTGAAAGGTTTGGCACTCGAAACAGAAGGCTTTTTATCACAGGACAAGAAATCAGCCCTCAAAAACTTAACCGGGAGAAAATATTTTTTTGAAAAAAATCCCTAACCCCCGGGGTCACAATTTCAGCAAAAATCTGACTTTTGGCAATTCACTCAAAAATGGTGCCAAAAGCTTGAAAATGCTCTCCTGAAAGGTTTGGCACTCGAAACAGAAAGCTTTTTATCACAGGACAAGAAAACAGCCCTCAAAAAGTTAAAGGGCAGAAAATATTTTTTTGAAAAATCCCTAACCCCCGGGGTCACAATTTCAGCAAAATCTGACTTTTGGCAATTCACTCAAAAATGGTGCCAAAAGCTTGAAAATGCTCTCCAGAAAGGTTTGGCACTCGAAACAGAAGGCTTTTTAAAACAGGACAAGAAATCAGCCCTCAAAAACTTAACCGGGAGAAAATATTTTTTTGAAGAAATCCCTAACCCTCGGGGTCACAATTTCAGCAAAAATCTGACTTTTGGCAATTCACTCAAAAATGGTGCCAAAAGCCTGAAAATGCTCTCCTGAAAGGTTTGGCACTCGAAACAGAAGGCTTTTTATCACAGGACAAGAAATCAGCCCTCAAAAACTTAACCGGCAGAAAATATTTTTTTGAAAAAATCCCTAACCCCCGGGGTCACAATTTCAGCAAAAATCTGACTTTTGGCAATTCACTCAAAAATGGTGCCAAAAGCTTGAAAATGCTCTCCTGAAAGGTTTGGCACTCGAAACAGAAGGCTTTTTATCACAGGACAAGAAATCAGCCCTCAAAAAGTTAAAGGGCAGAAAATATTTTTTTGAAAAAATCCCTAACCCCCGGGGTCACAATTTCAGCAAAAATCTGACTTTTGGCAATTCACTCAAAAATGGTGCCAAAAGCTTGAAAATGCTCTCCTGAAAGGTTTGGCACTCGAAACAGAAGGCTTTTTATCACAGGACAAGAAATCAGCCCTCAAAAACTTAACCGGCAGAAAATATTTTTTTGAAAAAATCCCTAACCCCCGGGGTCACAATTTCAGCAAAAATCTGACTTTTGGCAATTCACTCAAAAATGGTGCCAAAAGCTTGAAAATGCTCTCCAGAAAGGTTTGGCACTCGAAACAGAAGGCTTTTTAAAACAGGACAAGAAATCAGCCCTCAAAAACTTAACCGGGAGAAAATATTTTTTTGAAGAAATCCCTAACCCTCGGGGTCACAATTTCAGCAAAAATCTGACTTTTGGCAATTCACTCAAAAATGGTGCCAAAAGCTTGAAAATGCTCTCCTGAAAGGTTTGGCACTCGAAACAGAAGGCTTTTTAAAACAGGACAAGAAATCAGCCCTCAAAAACTTAACCGGGAGAAAATATTTTTTTGAAGAAATCACTAACCCTCGGGGTCACAATTTCAGCAAAAATCTGACTTTTGGCAATTCACTCAAAAATGGTGCCAAAAGCTTGAAAATTCTTCCCTGAAAGGTTTGGCACTCGAAACAGAAGGCTTTTTATCACAGGACAAGAAATCAGCCCTCAAAAACTTAACCGGCAGAAAATATTTTATTGAAAAAATCCCTAACCCCCGGGGTCACAATTTCAGCAAATATCTGACTTTTGGCAATTCACTCAAAAATGGTGCCAAAAGCTTGAAAATTCTTCCCTGAAAGGTTTGGCACTCGAAACAGAAGGCTTTTTATCACAGGACAAGAAATCAGCCCTCAAAAACTTAACCGGCAGAAAATATTTTTTTGAAAAAATCCCTAACCCCCGGGGTCACAATTTCAGCAAATATCTGACTTTTGGCAATTCACTCAAAAATGGTGCCAAAAGCTTGAAAATGCTCCCCTGAAAGGTTTGGCACTCGAAACAGACGGCTTTTTATCACAGGACAAGAAATCAGCCCTCAAAAAGTTAAAGGGCAGAAAATATTTTTTTGAAAAAATCCCTAACCCCCGGGGTCACAATTTCAGCAAAAATCTGACTTTTGGCAATTCACTCAAAAATGGTGCCAAAAGCTTGAAAATGCTCCCCTGAAAGGTTTGGCACTCGAAACAGAAGGCTTTTTATCACAGGACAAGAAATCAGCCCTCAAAAACTTAACCGGGAGAAAATATTTTTTTGAAAAAATCCCTAACCCCCGGGGTCACAATTTCAGCAAAAATCTGACTTTTGGCAATTCACTCAAAAATGGTGCCAAAAGCTTGAAAATGCTCTCCTGAAAGGTTTGGCACTCGAAACAGAAGGCTTTTTATCACAGGACAAGAAATCAGCCCTCAAAAAGTTAAAGGGCAGAAAATATTTTTTTGAAAAAATCCCTAACCCCCGGGGTCACAATTTCAGCAAAAATCTGACTTTTGGCAATTCACTCAAAAATGGTGCCAAAAGCTTGAAAATGCTCTCCAGAAAGGTTTGGCACTCGAAACAGAAGGCTTTTTAAAACAGGACAAGAAATCAGCCCTCAAAAACTTAACCGGGAGAAAATATTTTTTTGAAGAAATCCCTAACCCTCGGGGTCACAATTTCAGCAAAAATCTGACTTTTGGCAATTCACTCAAAAATGGTGCCAAAAGCTTGAAAATGCTCTCCTGAAAGGTTTGGCACTCGAAACAGAAGGCTTTTTATCACAGGACAAGAAAACAGCCCTCAAAAACTTAACCGGGAGAAAATATTTTTTTGAAAAAATCCCTAACCCCCGGGGTCACAATTTCAGCAAAAATCTGACTTTTGGCAATTCACTCAAAAATGGTGCCAAAAGCTTGAAAATGCTCTCCAGAAAGGTTTGGCACTCGAAAAAGAAGGCTTTTTAAAACAGGACAAGAAATCAGCCCTCAAAAACTTAACCGGGAGAAAATATTTTTTTGAAGAAATCCCTAACCCTCGGGGTCACAATTTCAGCAAAAATCTGACTTTTGGCAATTCACTCAAAAATGGTGCCAAAAGCTTGAAAATTCTTCCCTGAAAGGTTTGGCACTCGAAACAGAAGGCTTTTTATCACAGGACAAGAAATCAGCCCTCAAAAAGTTAACCGGCAGAAAATATTTTTTTGAAAAAATTCCTAACCCCCGGGGTCACAATTTCAGCAAAAATCTGACTTTTGGCAATTCACTCAAAAATGGTGCCAAAAGCTTGAAAATGCTCTCCTGAAAGGTTTGGCACTCGAAACAGAAGGCTTTTTATCACAGGACAAGAAATCAGCCCTCAAAAAGTTAAAGGGCAGAAAATATTTTTTTGAAGAAATCCCTAACCCCCGGGGTCACAATTTCAGCAAAAATCTGACTTTTGGCAATTCACTCAAAAATGGTGCCAAAAGCTTGAAAATTCTTCCCTGAAAGGTTTGGCACTCGAAACAGAAGGCTTTTTATCACAGGACAAGAAATCAGCCCTCAAAAACTTAACCGGCAGAAAATATTTTTTTGAAAAAATCCCTAACTCCCGGGGTCACAATTTCAGCAAATATCTGACTTTTGGCAATTCACTCAAAAATGGTGCCAAAAGCTTGAAAATGCTCCCCTGAAAGGTTTGGCACTCGAAACAGAAGGCTTTTTATCACAGGACAAGAAATCAGCCCTCAAAAAGTTAAAGGGCAGAAAATATTTTTTTGAAAAAATCCCTAACCCCCGGGGTCACAATTTCAGCAAAAATCTGACTTTTGGCAATTCACTCAAAAATGGTGCCAAAAGCTTGAAAATGCTCCCCTGAAAGGTTTGGCACTCGAAACAGAAGGCTTTTTATCACAGGACAAGAAATCAGCCCTCAAAATCTTAACCGGGAGAAAATATTTTTTTGAAAAAAATCCCTAACCCCCGGGGTCACAATTTCAGCAAAAATCTGACTTTTGGCAATTCACTCAAAAATGGTGCCAAAAGCTTGAAAATGCTCTCCTGAAAGGTTTGGCACTCGAAACAGAAGGCTTTTTATCACAGGACAAGAAAACAGCCCTCAAAAAGTTAAAGGGCAGAAAATATTTTTTTGAAAAAATCCCTAACCCCCGGGGTCACAATTTCAGCAAAAATCTGACTTTTGGCAATTCACTCAAAAATGGTGCCAAAAGCTTGAAAATGCTCTCCAGAAAGGTTTGGCACTCGAAACAGAAGGCTTTTTAAAACAGGACAAGAAATCAGCCCTCAAAAACTTAACCGGGAGAAAATATTTTTTTGAAGAAATCCCTAACCCTCGGGGTCACAATTTCAGCAAAAATCTGACTTTTGGCAATTCACTCAAAAATGGTGCCAAAAGCTTGAAAATGCTCTCCTGAAAGGTTTGGCACTCGAAACAGAAGGCTTTTTATCACAGGACAAGAAATCAGCCCTCAAAAAGTTAAAGGGCAGAAAATATTTTTTTGAAAAAATCCCTAACCCCCGGGGTCACAATTTCAGCAAAAATCTGACTTTTGGCAATTCACTCAAAAATGGTGCCAAAAGCTTGAAAATGCTCTCCAGAAAGGTTTGGCACTCGAAACAGAAGGCTTTTTAAAACAGGACAAGAAATCAGCCCTCAAAAAGTTAACCGGCAGAAAATAATTTTTTGAAAAAATCCCTAAGCCCCGGGGTCACAATTTCAGCAAAAATCTGACTTTTGGCAATTCACTCAAAAATGGTGCCAAAAGCTTGAAAATGCTCTCCAGAAAGGTTTGGCACTCGAAATAGAAGGCTTTTTAAAATAGGACAAGATATCAGCCCTCAAAAACTTAACCGGGAGAAAATATTTTTTTGACGAAATCCCTAACCCTCGGGGTCACAATTTCAGCAAAAATCTGACTTTTGGCAATTCACTCAAAAATGGTCCCAAAAGCTTGAAAATGCTCCCCTGAAAGGTTTGGCACTCGAAACAGAAGGCTTTTTATCACAGGACAAGAAAACAGCCCTCAAAAACTTAACCGGGAGAAAATATTTTTTTGAAGAAATCCCTAACCCCCGGGGTCACAATTTCAGCAAAAATTTGACTTTTGGCAATTCACTCAAAAATGGTGCCAAAAGCTGGAAAATGCTCTCCTGAAAGGTTTGGCACTCGAAACAGAAGGCTTTTTATCACAGGACAAGAAATCAGCCCTCAAAAAGTTAAAGGGCAGAAAATATTTTTTTGAAAAAATCCCTAACCCCCGGGGTCACAATTTCAGCAAAAATCTGACTTTTGGCAATTCACTCAAAAATGGTGCCAAAAGCTTGAAAATGCTCTCCAGAAAGGTTTGGCACTCGAAATAGAAGGCTTTTAAAAACAGGACAAGAAAACAGCCCTCAAAAACTTAACCGGGAGAAAATATTTTTTTGAAATAATCCCTAACCCCCGGGGTCACAATTTCAGCAAAAATCTGACTTTTGGCAATTCACTCAAAAAGGGTGCCAAAAGCTTGAAAATGCTCTCCTGAAAGGTTTGGCACTCGAAACAGAAGGCTTTTTATCACAGGACAAGAAATCAGCCCTCAAAAACTTAACCGGGAGAAAATATTTTTTTGAAGAAATCCCTAACCCCCGGGGTCACAATTTCAGCAAAAATCTGACTTTTGGCAATTCACTCAAAAATGGTGCCAAAAGCATGAAAATTCTTCCCTGAAAGGTTTGGCACTCGAAACAGAAGGCTTTTTATCACAGGACAAGAAATCAGCCCTCAAAAACTTAACCGGCAGAAAATATTTTTTTGAAAAAATCCCTAACCCCCGGGGTCACAATTTCAGCAAAAATCTGACTTTTGGCAATTCACTCAAAAAGGGTGCCAAAAGCTTGAAAATGCTCTCCAGAAAGGTTTGGCACTCGAAACAGAAGGCTTTTTAAAACAGGACAAGAAATCAGCCCTCAAAAACTTAACCGGGAGAAAATATTTTTTTGAAAAAATCCCTAACCCTCGGGATCACAATATCATCAAAAATCTGACTTTTGGCAATTCACTCAAAAATGGTGCCAAAAGCTTGAAAATTCTTCCCTGAAAGGTTTGGCACTCGAAACAGAAGGCTTTTTATCACAGGACAAGAAAACAGCCCTCAAAAACTTAACCGGGAGAAAATATTTTTTTGAAAAAATCCCTAACCCCCGGGGTTACAATTTCAGCAAAAATCTGACTTTTGGCAATTCACTCAAAAATGGTGCCAAAAGCTTGAAAATGCTCTCCTGAAAGGTTTGGCACTCGAAACAGAAGGCTTTTTATCACAGGACAAGAAATCAGCCCTCAAAAAGTTAACCGGCAGAAAATAATTTTTTGAAAAAATCCCTAAGCCCCGGGGTCACAATTTCAGCAAAAATCTGACTTTTGGCAATTCACTCAAAAATGGTGCCAAAAGCTTGAAAATGCTCTCCAGAAAGGTTTGGCACTCGAAATAGAAGGCTTTTTAAAATAGGACAAGATATCAGCCCTCAAAAACTTAACCGGGAGAAAATATTTTTTTGACGAAATCCCTAACCCTCGGGGTCACAATTTCAGCAAAAATCTGACTTTTGGCAATTCACTCAAAAATGGTCCCAAAAGCTTGAAAATGCTCCCCTGAAAGGTTTGGCACTCGAAACAGAAGGCTTTTTATCACAGGACAAGAAAACAGCCCTCAAAAACTTAACCGGGAGAAAATATTTTTTTGAAGAAATCCCTAACCCCCGGGGTCACAATTTCAGCAAAAATTTGACTTTTGGCAATTCACTCAAAAAGGGTGCCAAAAGCTGGAAAATGCTCTCCTGAAAGGTTGGCACTCGAAACAGAAGGCTTTTTATCACAGGACAAGAAATCAGCCCTCAAAAAGTTAAAGGGCAGAAAATATTTTTTTGAAAAAATCCCTAACCCCCGGGGTCACAATTTCAGCAAAAATCTGACTTTTGGCAATTCACTCAAAAATGGTGCCAAAAGCTTGAAAATGCTCTCCAGAAAGGTTTGGCACTCGAAATAGAAGGCTTTTAAAAACAGGACAAGAAAACAGCCCTCAAAAACTTAACCGGGAGAAAATATTTTTTTGAAAAAATCCCTAACCCCCGGGGTCACAATTTCAGCAAAAATCTGACTTTTGGCAATTCACTCAAAAAGGGTGCCAAAAGCTTGAAAATGCTCTCCTGAAAGGTTTGGCACTCGAAACAGAAGGCTTTTTATCACAGGACAAGAAAACAGCCCTCAAAAAGTTAAAGGGCAGAAAATATTTTTTTGAAAAAATCCCTAACCCCCGGGGTCACAATTTCAGCAAAAATCTGACTTTTGGCAATTCACTCAAAAATGGTGCCAAAAGCATGAAAATTCTTCCCTGAAAGGTTTGGCACTCGAAACAGAAGGCTTTTTATCACAGGACAAGAAATCAGCCCTCAAAAACTTAACCGGCAGAAAATATTTTTTTGAAAAAATCCCTAACCCCCGGGGTCACAATTTCAGCAAAAATCTGACTTTTGGCAATTCACTCAAAAAGGGTGCCAAAAGCTTGAAAATGCTCTCCAGAAAGGTTTGGCACTCGAAACAGAAGGCTTTTTAAAACAGGACAAGAAATCAGCCCTCAAAAACTTAACCGGGAGAAAATATTTTTTTGAAAAAATCCCTAACCCTCGGGATCACAATATCATCAAAAATCTGACTTTTGGCAATTCACTCAAAATTGGTGCCAAAAGCTTGAAAATTCTTCCCTGAAAGGTTTGGCACTCGAAACAGAAGGCTTTTTATCACAGGACAAGAAAACAGCCCTCAAAAACTTAACCGGGAGAAAATATTTTTTTGAAAAAATCCCTAACCCCCGGGGTTACAATTTCAGCAAAAATCTGACTTTTGGCAATTCACTCAAAAATGGTGCCAAAAGCTTGAAAATGCTCTCCTGAAAGGTTTGGCACTCGAAACAGAAGGCTTTTTATCACAGGACAAGAAATCAGCCCTCAAAAAGTTAACCGGGAGAAAATATTTTTTTGAAGAAATCCCTAACCCCCGGGGTCACAATTTCAGCAAATATCTGACTTTTGGCAATTCACTCAAAAATGGTGCCAAAAGCTTGAAAATGCTCCCCTGAAAGGTTTGGCACTCGAAACGGAAGGCTTTTTATCACAGGACAAGAAATCAGCCCTCAAAAACTTAACCGGCAGAAAATATTTTTTTGAAAAAATCCCTAACCCCCGGGGTCACAATTTCAGCAAAATTCTGACTTTTGGCAATTCACTCAAAAATGGTGCCAAAAGCTTGAAAATGCTCCCCTGAAAGGTTTGGCACTCGAAACGGAAGGCTTTTTATCACAGGACAAGAAATCAGCCCTCAAAAACTTAACCGGCAGAAAATATTTTTTTGAAAAAATCCCTAACCCCCGGGGTCACAATTTCAGCAAAAATCTGACTTTTGGCAATTCACTCAAAAATGGTGCCAAAAGCTTGAAAATGCTCTCCTGAAAGGTTTGGCACTCGAAACAGAAGGCTTTTTATCACAGGACAAGAAATCAGCCCTCAAAAACTTAACCGGCAGAAAATATTTTTTTGAAAAAATCCCTAACCCCCGGGGTCACAATTTCAGCAAAAATCTGACTTTTGGCAATTCACTCAAAAATGGTGCCAAAAGCTTGAAAATGCTCTCCTGAAAGGTTTGGCACTCGAAACAGAAGGCTTTTTATTACAGGACAAGAAATCAGCCCTCAAAAACTTAACCGGCAGAAAATATTTTTTTGAAAAAATCCCTAACCCCCGGGGTCACAATTTCAGCAAAAATCTGACTTTTGGCAATTCCCTCAAAAATGGTGCCAAAAGCTTGAAAATGCTCCCCTGAAAGGTTTGGCACTCGAAACAGAAGGCTTTTTATCACAGGACAAGAAAACAGCCCTCAAAAACTTAACCGGGAGAAAATATTTTTTTGAAGAAATCCCTAACCCCCGGGGTCACAATTTCAGCAAAAATCTGACTTTTGGCAATTCACTCAAAAATGGTGCCAAAAGCTTGAAAATGCTCTCCTGAAAGGTTTGGCACTCGAAACAGAAGGCTTTTTATCACAGGACAAGAAATCAGCCCTGAAAAAGTTAAAGGGCAGAAAATATTTTTTTTGAAAAAATCCCTAACCCCCGGGGTCACGATTTCAGCAAAAATCTGACTTTTGGCAATTCACTCAAAAATGGTGCCAAAAGCTTGAAAATGCTCTCCTGAAAGGTTTGGCACTCGAAACAGAAGGCTTTTTATCACAGGACAAGAAATCAGCCCTGAAAAAGTTAAAGGGCAGAAAATATTTTTTTGAAAAAATCCCTAACCCCCGGGGTCACAATTTCAGCAAAAATCTGACTTTTGGCAATTCACTCAAAAATGGTGCCAAAAGCTTGAAAATGCTCTCCTGAAAGGTTTGGCACTCGAAACAGAAGGCTTTTTATCACAGGACAAGAAATCAGCCCTCAAAAACTTAACCGGCAGAAAATATTTTTTTTGAAAAAATCCCTAACCCCCGGGGTCACAATTTCAGCAGAAATCTGACTTTTGGCAATTCACTCAAAAATGGTGCCAAAAGCTTGAAAATGCTCTCCTGAAAGGTTTGGCACTCGAAACAGAAGGCTTTTTATCACAGGACAAGAAATCAGCCCTGAAAAAGTTAAAGGGCAGAAAATATTTTTTTGAAAAAATCCCTAACCCCCGGGGTCACAATTTCAGCAAAAATCTGACTTTTGGCAATTCACTCAAAAATGGTGCCGAAAGCTTGAAAACGCTCTCCTGAAAGGTTTGGCACTCGAAACAGAAGGCTTTTTATCACAGGACAAGAAAACAGCCCTCAAAAACTTAACCGGGAGAAAATATTTTTTTGAAGAAATCCCTAACCCCCGGGGTCACAATTTCAGCAAAAATCTGACTTTTGGCAATTCACTCAAAAATGGTGCCAAAAGCTTGAAAATGCTCTCCTGAAAGGTTTGGCACTCGAAACAGAAGGCTTTTTATCACAGGACAAGAAATCAGCCCTGAAAAAGTTAAAGGGCAGAAAATATTTTTTTGAAAAAATCCCTAACCCCCGGGGTCACAATTTCAGCAAAAATCTGACTTTTGGCAATTCACTCAAAAATGGTGCCAAAAGCTTGAAAATGCTCTCCTGAAAGGTTTGGCACTCGAAACAGAAGGCTTTTTATCACAGGACAAGAAATCAGCCCTCAAAAACTTAACCGGCAGAAAATATTTTTTTGAAAAAATCCCTAACCCCCGGGGTCACAATTTCAGCAAATATCTGACTTTTGGCAATTCACTCAAAAATGGTGCCAAAAGCTTGAAAATGCTCCCCTGAAAGGTTTGCAACTCGAAACGGAAGGCTTTTTATCACAGGACAAGAAATCAGCCCTCAAAAACTTAACCGGCAGAAAATATTTTTTTGAAAAAATCCCTAATCCTCGGGGTCACAATTTCAGCAAAAATCTGATTTTTGGCAATTCACTCAAAAATGGTGCCAAAAGCTTGAAAATTCTTCCCTGAAAGGTTTGGCACTCGAAACAAAAGGCTTTTTATCACAGGACAAGAAATCAGCCCTCAAAAACTTAACCGGCAGAAAATATTTTTTTGAAAAAATCCCTAACCCCCGGGGTCACAATTTCAGCAAAAATCTAACTTTTGGCAATTCACTCAAAAATGGTGCCAAAAGCTTGAAAATTCTTCCCTGAAAGGTTTGGCACTCGAAACAGAAGGCTTTTTATCACAGGACAAGAAATCAGCCCTCAAAAACTTAACCGGCAGAAAATATTTTTTTGAAAAAATCCCTAACCCCCGGGGTCACAATTTCAGCAAAAATCTGGCTTTTGGCAATTCACTCAAAAATGGTGCCAAAAGCTTGAAAATGCTCTCCTGAAAGGTTTGGCACTCGAAACAGAAGGCTTTTTATCACAGGACAAGAAATCAGCCCTCAAAAACTTAACCGGCAGAAAATATTTTTTTGAAAAAATCCCTAACCCCCGGGGTCACAATTTCAGCAAAAATCTGACTTTTGGCAATTCACTCAAAAATGGTACCAAAAGCTTGAAAATGCTCTCCTGAAAGGATTAGCACTCGAAACGGAAGGCTTTTTATCACGGGACAAGAAATCAGCCCTCAAAAACTTAACCGGCAGAAAATATTTTTTTTGAAAAAATCCCTAACCCCCGGGGTCACAATTTCAGCAAAAATCTGACTTTTGGCAATTCACTCAAAAATGGTGCCAAAAGCTTGAAAATACTCTCCTGAAATGTTTGGCACTCGAAACAGAAGGCTTTTTATCACAGGACAAGAAATCAGCCCTCAAAAACTTAATCGGCAGAAAATATTTTTTTGAAAAAATCCTTAAGCCCCGGGGTCACAATTTCAGCAAAAATCTGACTTTTGGCAATTCACTCAAAAATGGTGCCAAAAGCTTGAAAATTCTTCCCTGAAAGGTTTGGCACTGGAAACAGAAGGCTTTTTATCACAGGACAAGAAATCAGCCCTCAAAAACTTAACCGGCAGAAAATATTTTTTTGAAAAAATCCCTAACCCCCGGGGTCACAATTTCAGCAAAAATCTGGCTTTTGGCAATTCACTCAAAAATGGTGCCAAAAGCTTGAAAATGCTCTCCTGAAAGGTTTGGCACTCGAAAGAGAAGGCTTTTTGTGACAGGACAAGAAATCAGCCTTCAAAAACTTAATCGGCAGAAAATATTTTTTTGAAAAAATCCCTAAGCCCCGGGGTCACAATTTCAGCAAAAATCTGACTTTTGGCAATTCACTCAAAAATGGTGCCAAAAGCTTGAAAATGCTCTCCTGAAAGGTTTGGCACTCGAAACAGAAGGCTTTTTATCACAGGACAAGAAATCAGCCCTCAAAAACTTAACTGGCAGAAAATATTTTTTTGAAAAAATCCCTAACCCCCGGGGTCACAATTTCAGCAAAAATCTGACTTTTGGCAATTCACTCAAAAATGGTGCCAAAAGCTTGAAAATGCTCTCCTGAAAGGTTTGGCACTCGAAACAGAAGGCTTTTTATCACAGGACAAGAAACCACGCTCAAAAACTTAACCGGGAGAAAATATTTTTTTGAAGAAATCCCTAACCCCCGGGGTCACAATTTCAGCAAAAATCTGACTTTTGGCAATTCACTCAAAAATGGTGCCAAAAGCTTGAAAATGCTCTCCTGAAAGGTTTGGCACTCGAAACAGAAGGCTTTTTATCACAGGACAAGAAATCAGCCCTGAAAAAGTTAAAGGGCAGAAAATATTTTTTTGAAAAAATCCCTAACCCCCGGGGTCACAATTTCAGCAAAAATCTGACTTTTGGCAATTCACTCAAAAATGGTGCCAAAAGCTTGAAAATGCTCTCCTGAAAGGTTTGGCACTCGAAACAGAAGGCTTTTTATCACAGGACAAGAAATCAGCCCTCAAAAACTTAACCGGCAGAAAATATTTTTTTGAAAAAATCCCTAACCCCCGGGGTCACAATTTCAGCAAATATCTGACTTTTGGCAATTCACTCAAAAATGGTGCCAAAAACTTGAAAATGCTCCCATGAAAGGTTTGGCACTCGAAACGCAAGGCTTTTTATCACAGGACAAGAAATCAGCCCTCAAAAACTTAACCGGCAGAAAATATTTTTTTGAAAAAATCCCTAATCCTCGGGGTCACAATTTCAGCAAAAATCTGATTTTTGGCAATTCACTCAAAAATGGTGCCAAAAGCTTGAAAATTCTTCCCTGAAAGGTTTGGCACTCGAAACAAAAGGCTTTTTATCACAGGACAAGAAATTAGCCCTCAAAAACTTAACCGGCAGAAAATATTTTTTTGAAAAAATCCCTAACCCACCGGGGTCACAATTTCAGCAAATATCTGACTTTTGGCAATTCACTCAAAAATGGTGCCAAAAGCTTGAAAATGCTCTCCTGAAAGGTTTGGCACTCGAAACAGAAGGCTTTTTATCACAGGACAAGAAAACAGCCCTCAAAAACTTAACCGGCAGAAAATGTTTTTTTGAAGAAATCCCTAACCCCCGGGGTCACAATTTCAGCAAAAATCTGACTTTTGGCAATTCACTCAAAAATGGTGCCAAAAGCTTGAAAATGCTCTCCTGAAAGGTTTGACACTCGAAACAGAAGGCTTTTTATCACAGGACAAGAAATCAGCCCTCAAAAACTTAACCGGGAGAAAATATTTTTTTGAAAAAATCCCTAACCCCCGGGGTCACAATTTCAGCAAAAATCTGACTTTTGGCAATTCACTCAAAAATGGTGCCAAAAGCTTGAAAATGCTCTCCTGAAAGGTTTGGCACTCAAGACAGAAGGCTTTTTATCACAGGACAAGAAATCAGCCCTCAAAAACTTAACCGGGAGAAAATATTTTTTTGAAGAAATCCCTAACCCTCGGGGTCACAATTTCATCAAAAATCTGACTTTTGGCAATTCACTCAAAAATGGTGCCAAAAGCTTGAAAATTCTTCCCTGAAAGGTTTGGCACTCGAAACAGAAGGCTTTTTATCACAGGACAAGAAATCAGCCCTCAAAAACTTAACCGGCAGAAAATATTTTTTTGAAAAAATCCCTAACCCCCGGGGTCACAATTTCAGCAAAAATCTGACTTTTGGCAATTCACTCAAAAATGGTGCCAAAAGCTTGAAAATGCTCTCCTGAAAGGTTTGGCACTCGAAACAGAAGGCTTTTTATCACAAGAGAAGAAATCAGCCCTCAAAAACGTAACCTGGAGAAAATATTTTTTTGAAGAAATCCCTAACCCTCGGGGTCACAATTTCATCAAAAATCTGACTTTTGGCAATTCACTCAAAAATGGTGCCAAAAGCTTGAAAATTCTTCCCTGAAAGGTTTGGCACTCGAAACAGAAGGCTTTTTATCACAGGACAAGAAATCAGCCCTCAAAAACTTAACCGGCAGAAAATATTTTTTTGAAAAAATCCCTAACCCCCGGGGTCACAATTTCAGCAAAAATCTAACTTTTGGCAATTCACTCAAAAATGGTGCCAAAAGCTTGAAAATTCTTCCCTGAAAGGTTTGGCACTCGAAACAGAAGGCTTTTTATCACAGGACAAGAAATCAGCCCTCAAAAACTTAACCGGCAGAAAATATTTTTTTGAAAAAATCCCTAACCCCCGGGGTCACAATTTCAGCAAAAATCTGGCTTTTGGCAATTCACTCAAAAATGGTGCCAAAAGCTTGAAAATGCTCTCCTGAAAGGTTTGGCACTCGAAACAGAAGGCTTTTTATCACAGGACAAGAAATCAGCCCTCAAAAACTTAACCGGCAGAAAATATTTTTTTGAAAAAATCCCTAATCCCCGGGGTCACAATTTCAGCAAAAATCTGACTTTTGGCAATTCACTCAAGAATGGTACCAAAAGCTTGAAAATGCTCTCCTGAAAGGATTAGCACTCGAAACGGAAGGCTTTTTATCACGGGACAAGAAATCAGCCCTCAAAAACTTAACCGGCAGAAAATATTTTTTTTGAAAAAATCCCTAACCCCCGGGGTCACAATTTCAGCAAAAATCTGACTTTTGGCAATTCACTCAAAAATGGTGCCAAAAGCTTGAAAATACTCTCCTGAAATGTTTGGCACTCGAAACAGAAGGCTTTTTATCACAGGACAAGAAATCAGCCCTCAAAAACTTAATCGGCAGAAAATATTTTTTTGAAAAAATCCTTAAGCCCCGGGGTCACAATTTCAGCAAAAATCTGACTTTTGGCAATTCACTCAAAAATGGTGCCAAAAGCTTGAAAATTCTTCCCTGAAAGGTTTGGCACTGGAAACAGAAGGCTTTTTATCACAGGACAAGAAATCAGCCCTCAAAAACTTAACCGGCAGAAAATATTTTTTTGAAAAAATCCCTAACCCCCGGGGTCACAATTTCAGCAAAAATCTGGCTTTTGGCAATTCACTCAAAAATGGTGCCAAAAGCTTGAAAATGCTCTCCTGAAAGGTTTGGCACTCGAAACAGAAGGCTTTTTATCACAGGACAAGAAATCAGCCCTGAAAAAGTTAACCGGCAGAAAATATTTTTTTGAAGAAATCCCTAACCCCCGGGGTCACAATTTCAGCAAAAATCTGACTTTTGGCAATTCACTCAAAAATGGTGCCAAAAGCTTGAAAATGCTCTCCTGAAAGGTTTGGCACTCAAGACAGAAGGCTTTTTATCACAGGACAAGAAATCAGCCCTCAAAAACTTAACCGGGAGAAAATATTTTTTTGAAGAAATCCCTAACCCTCGGGGTCACAATTTCAGCAAAAATCTGACTTTTGGCAATTCACTCAAAAATGGTGCCAAAAGCTTGAAAATGCTCTCCTGAAAGGTTTGGCACTCGAAACAGAAGGCTTTTTGTGACAGGACAAGAAATCAGCCTTCAAAAACTTAATCGGCAGAAAATATTTTTTTGAAAAAATCCCTAAGCCCCGGGGTCACAATTTCAGCAAAAATCTGACTTTTGGCAATTCACTCAAAAATGGTGCCAAAAGCTTGAAAATGCTCTCCTGAAAGGTTTGGCACTCGAAACAGAAGGCTTTTTATCAAAGGACAAGAAATCAGCCCTCAAAAACTTAACCGGCAGAAAATATTTTTTTGAAAAAATCCCTAACCCCCGGGGTCACAATTTCAGCAAAAATCTGACTTTTGGCAATTCACTCAAAAATGGTGCCAAAAGCTTGAAAATGCTCTCCTGAAAGGTTTGGCACTCGAAACAGAAGGCTTTTTATCACAAGAGAAGAAATCAGCCCTCAAAAACGTAACCTGGAGAAAATATTTTTTTGAAGAAATCCCTAACCCTCGGGGTCACAATTTCAGCAAAAATCTGACTTTTGGCAATTCACTCAAAAATGGTGCCAAAAGCTTGAAAATGCTCTCCTGAAAGGTTTGGCACTCGAAAGAGAAGGCTTTTTGTGACAGGACAAGAAATCAGCCTTCAAAAACTTAATCGGCAGAAAATATTTTTTTGAAAAAATCCCTAAGCCCCGGGGTCACAATTTCAGCAAAAATCTGACTTTTGGCAATTCACTCAAAAATGGTGCCAAAAGCTTGAAAATGCTCCCCTGAAAGGTTTGGCACTCGAAACGGAAGGCTTTTTATCACAGGACAAGAAATCAGCCCTCAAAAACTTAACCGGCAGAAAATATTTTTTTGAAAAAATCCCTAACCCCCGGGGTCACAATTTCAGCAAAAATCTGACTTTTGGCAATTCACTCAAAAATGGTGCCAAAAGCTTGAAAATGCTCTCCTGAAAGGTTTGGCACTCGAAACAGAAGGCTTTTTATCACAAGAGAAGAAATCAGCCCTCAAAAACGTAACCTGGAGAAAATATTTTTTTGAAGAAATCCCTAACCCTCGGGGTCACAATTTCATCAAAAATCTGACTTTTGGCAATTCACTCAAAAATGGTGCCAAAAGCTTGAAAATTCTTCCCTGAAAGGTTTGGCACTCGAAACAGAAGGCTTTTTATCACAGGACAAGAAATCAGCCCTCAAAAACTTAACCGGCAGAAAATATTTTTTTGAAAAAATCCCTAACCCCCGGGGTCACAATTTCAGCAAAAATCTGACTTTTGGCAATTCACTCAAAAATGGTGCCAAAAGCTTGAAAATGCTCTCCTGAAAGGTTTGGCACTCGAAACAGAAGGCTTTTTATCACAGGACAAGAAATCAGCCCTCAAAAAGTTAACCGGCAGAAAATATTTTTTTGAAGAAATCCCTAACCCCCGGGGTCACAATTTCAGCAGAAATCTGACTTTTGGCAATTCACTCAAAAATGGTGCCAAAAGCTTGAAAATGCTCTCCTGAAAGGTTTGGCACTCGAAACAGAAGGCTTTTTATCACAGGACAAGAAATCAGCCCTCAAAAACTTAACCGGGAGAAAATATTTTTTGAAGAAATCCCTAACCCCCGGGGTCACAATTTCAGCAAAAATCTGACTTTTGGCAATTCACTCAAAAATGGTGCCAAAAGCTTGAAAATGCTCTCCTGAAAGGTTTGGCACTCGAAACAGAAGGCTTTTTATCACAGGACAAGAAATCAGCCCTCAAAAACTTAACCGGCAGAAAATATTTTTTTGAAAAAATCCCTAACCCCCGGGGTCACAATTTCAGCAAAAATCTGACTTTTGGCAATTCACTCAAAAATGGTGCCAAAAGCTTGAAAATGCTCTCCTGAAAGGTTTGGCACTCAAGACAGAAGGCTTTTTATCACAGGACAAGAAATCAGCCCTCAAAAACTTAACCGGGAGAAAATATTTTTTTGAAGAAATCCCTAACCCTCGGGGTCACAATTTCAGCAAAAATCTGACTTTTGGCAATTCACTCAAAAATGGTGCCAAAAGCTTGAAAATGCTCTCCTGAAAGGTTTGGCACTCGAAAGAGAAGGCTTTTTGTGACAGGACAAGAAATCAGCCTTCAAAAACTTAATCGGCAGAAAATATTTTTTTGAAAAAATCCCTAAGCCCCGGGGTCACAATTTCAGCAAAAATCTGACTTTTGGCAATTCACTCAAAAATGGTGCCAAAAGCTTGAAAATGCTCTCCTGAAAGGTTTGGCACTCGAAACAGAAGGCTTTTTATCAAAGGACAAGAAATCAGCCCTCAAAAACTTAACCGGCAGAAAATATTTTTTTGAAAAAATCCCTAAGCCCCGGGGTCACAATTTCAGCAAAAATCTGACTTTTGGCAATTCACTCAAAAATGGTGCCAAAAGCTTGAAAATGCTCCCCTGAAAGGTTTGGCACTCGAAACGGAAGGCTTTTTATCACAGGACAAGAAATCAGCCCTCAAAAACTTAACCGGCAGAAAATATTTTTTTGAAAAAATCCCTAACCCCCGGGGTCACAATTTCAGCAAAAATCTGACTTTTGGCAATTCACTCAAAAATGGTGCCAAAAGCTTGAAAATGCTCTCCTGAAAGGTTTGGCACTCGAAAAAGAAGGCTTTTTATCAAAGGACAAGAAATCAGCCCTCAAAAAGTTAACTGGCAGAAAATATTTTTTTGAAGAAATCCCTAACCCCCGGGGTCACAATTTCAGCAAAAATCTGACTTTTGGCAATTCACTCAAAAATGGTGCCAAAAGCTTGAAAATTCTTCCCTGAAAGGTTTGGCACTCGAAACAGAAGGCTTTTTATCACGGGACAAGAAATCAGCCCTCAAAAACTTAACCGGCAGAAAATATTTTTTTTGAAAAAATCCCTAACCCCCGGGGTCACAATTTCAGCAAAAATCTGACTTTTGGCAATTCACTCAAAAATGGTGCCAAAAGCTTGAAAATACTCTCCTGAAATGTTTGGCACTCGAAACAGAAGGCTTTTTATCACAGGACAAGAAATCAGCCCTCAAAAACTTAATCGGCAGAAAATATTTTTTTGAAAAAATCCTTAAGCCCCGGGGTCACAATTTCAGCAAAAATCTGACTTTTGGCAATTCACTCAAAAATGGTGCCAAAAGCTTGAAAATTCTTCCCTGAAAGGTTTGGCACTGGAAACAGAAGGCTTTTTATCACAGGACAAGAAATCAGCCCTCAAAAACTTAACCGGCAGAAAATATTTTTTTGAAAAAATCCCTAACCCCCGGGGTCACAATTTCAGCAAAAATCTGGCTTTTGGCAATTCACTCAAAAATGGTGCCAAAAGCTTGAAAATGCTCTCCTGAAAGGTTTGGCACTCGAAACAGAAGGCTTTTTATCACAGGACAAGAAATCAGCCCTGAAAAAGTTAACCGGCAGAAAATATTTTTTTGAAGAAATCCCTAACCCCCGGGGTCACAATTTCAGCAGAAATCTGACTTTTGGCAATTCACTCAAAAATGGTGCCAAAAGCTTGAAAATGCTCTCCTGAAAGGTTTGGCACTCGAAACAGAAGGCTTTTTATCACAGGACAAGAAATCAGCCCTCAAAAACTTAACCGGGAGAAAATATTTTTTTGAAAAAATCCCTAACCCCCGGGGTCACAATTTCAGCAAAAATCTGACTTTTGGCAATTCACTCAAAAATGGTGCCAAAAGCTTGAAAATGCTCTCCTGAAAGGTTTGGCACTCGAAACAGAAGGCTTTTTATCACAGGACAAGAAATCAGCCCTCAAAAACTTAACCGGCAGAAAATATTTTTTTGAAAAAATCCCTAACCCCCGGGGTCACAATTTCAGCAAAAATCTGACTTTTGGCAATTCACTCAAAAATGGTGCCAAAAGCTTGAAAATGCTCTCCTGAAAGGTTTGGCACTCAAGACAGAAGGCTTTTTATCACAGGACAAGAAATCAGCCCTCAAAAACTTAACCGGGAGAAAATATTTTTTTGAAGAAATCCCTAACCCTCGGGGTCACAATTTCAGCAAAAATCTGACTTTTGGCAATTCACTCAAAAATGGTGCCAAAAGCTTGAAAATGCTCTCCTGAAAGGTTTGGCACTCGAAAGAGAAGGCTTTTTGTGACAGGACAAGAAATCAGCCTTCAAAAACTTAATCGGCAGAAAATATTTTTTTGAAAAAATCCCTAAGCCCCGGGGTCACAATTTCAGCAAAAATCTGACTTTTGGCAATTCACTCAAAAATGGTGCCAAAAGCTTGAAAATGCTCTCCTGAAAGGTTTGGCACTCGAAACAGAAGGCTTTTTATCAAAGGACAAGAAATCAGCCCTCAAAAACTTAACCGGCAGAAAATATTTTTTTGAAAAAATCCCTAAGCCCCGGGGTCACAATTTCAGCAAAAATCTGACTTTTGGCAATTCACTCAAAAATGGTGCCAAAAGCTTGAAAATGCTCCCCTGAAAGGTTTGGCACTCGAAACGGAAGGCTTTTTATCACAGGACAAGAAATCAGCCCTCAAAAACTTAACCGGCAGAAAATATTTTTTTGAAAAAATCCCTAACCCCCGGGGTCACAATTTCAGCAAAAATCTGACTTTTGGCAATTCACTCAAAAATGGTGCCAAAAGCTTGAAAATGCTCTCCTGAAAGGTTTGGCACTCGAAACAGAAGGCTTTTTATCACAAGAGAAGAAATCAGCCCTCAAAAACGTAACCTGGAGAAAATATTTTTTTGAAGAAATCCCTAACCCTCGGGGTCACAATTTCATCAAAAATCTGACTTTTGGCAATTCACTCAAAAATGGTGCCAAAAGCTTGAAAATTCTTCCCTGAAAGGTTTGGCACTCGAAACAGAAGGCTTTTTATCACAGGACAAGAAATCAGCCCTCAAAAACTTAACCGGCAGAAAATATTTTTTTGAAAAAATCCCTAACCCCCGGGGTCACAATTTCAGCAAAAATCTGACTTTTGGCAATTCACTCAAAAATGGTGCCAAAAGCTTGAAAATGCTCTCCTGAAAGGTTTGGCACTCGAAACAGAAGGCTTTTTATCACAGGACAAGAAATCAGCCCTCAAAAAGTTAACCGGCAGAAAATATTTTTTTGAAGAAATCCCTAACCCCCGGGGTCACAATTTCAGCAGAAATCTGACTTTTGGCAATTCACTCAAAAATGGTGCCAAAAGCT
>NW_027670067.1:0-42678 GCF_964188305.1 Podarcis bocagei
TAAGCCCCGAGGTCACAATTTCAAGAAAAATCTGACTTTTGGCAATTCACTCAAAAATGGTGCCAACCGGTTGCAAATGCTCCCCTGAAAGGTTTGGCACTCGAAACGGAAGGCTTTTTATCACAGGACAATAAATCAGCCCTCAAAAACTTAACCGGCAGAAAATATTTTTTGGAAAAAATCCCTAAGCCTCGGGGTCACAATTTCAGCAAAAATCTGACTTTTGGCAATTCACTCAAAAATGGTGCCAAAAGCTTGCAAATGCTCCCCTGAAATCTTTGGCGATGGAAACAGAAGGCTTTTTATCACAGGACAAGAAATCAGCCCTCAAAAACTTAACCCTCAGAAAATATTTTTTTGAAAAAATCCCTAAGCCCCGGGGTCACAATTTCAGCAAAAATCTGACTTTTGGCAATTCACTCAAAAATGGTGCCAACCGGTTGCAAATGCTGCCCTGAAAGCTTTGGCGATGGAAACAGGAGGCTTTTTATCACAGGACAAGAAATCAGCCCTCAAAAACTTAACCGGCTGAAAATATTTTTCTGAAAAAATCCCTAAGCCCCGGGGTCAAAATTTCAGAAAAAATTTGACTTTTGGCAATTCACTTAAAAATGGTGCCAAAAGCTTGAAAATGCTCTCCTTAAGGGTTTGGCACTCGAAACAGAAGGCTTTTTGTCACAGGACAAGAAATTAGCCCTCAAAAACTTAACCGGCAGAAAATATTTTTCTGAAAAAATCACTAAGCCCCGAGGTCACAATTTCAACAAAAATCTGACTTTTGGCAATTCACTCAAAAATGGTGCCAACCGGTTGCAAATGCTCCCCTGAAAGTTTTGGCGATGGAAACAGAAGGCTTTTTATCACAGGACAAGAAATCAGCCCTCAGAAACTTAACCGGCAGAAAATATTTTTTGAAAAAATCCCTAAGCCCCGGGGTCACAATTTCATCAAAAATCTGACTTTTGGCAATTCACTCAAAAATGGTGCCAAAAGCTTGAAAATGCTCTCCTGAAGGGTTTGGCACTCGAAACAGAAGGCTTTTTGTCACAGGACAAGATATTAGCCCTCAAAAACTTAACCGGGAGAAAATATTTTTCTGAAAAAATCACTAAGCCCGAGGTCACAATTTCAAGAAAAATCTGACTTTTGGCAATTCACTCAAAAATGGTGCCAACCGGTTGCAAATGCTCCCCTGAAATCTTTGGCGATGGAAACAGAAGGCTTTTTATCACAGGACAATAAATCAGCCCTCAAAAACTTAACCGGCAGAAAATATTTTTATGAAAAAATCCCTAAGCCCCGGGGTCACAATTTCAGCAAAAATCTGACTTTTGGCAATTCACTCAAAAACGGTTCCAAAAGCTTGAAAATGCTCCCCTGAAAGGTTTGGCACTCGAAACAGAAGGCTTTTTATCACAGGACAATAAATCAGCCCTCAAAAACTTAACCGGCAGAAAATATTTTTTTGAAAAATCCCTAAACCCCAGGGTCACAATTTCAGCAAAAATCTGACTTTTGGCAATTCACTCAAAAATTGTGCCAACCGGTTGCAAATGTTCCCCTGAAATCTTTGGCGATGGAAACAGAAGGCTTTTTACCACAGGACAATAAATCAGCCCTGAAAAACTTAACCGGCAGAAAATATTTTTTTGAAAAATCCCTAAGCCCCGGGGTCACAATTTCAGCAAAAATCTGACTTTTGGCAATTCACTCAAAAATGGTGCCAACCGGTTGCAAATGCTGCGCTGAAAGCTTTGGCGATGGAAACAGGAGGCTTTTTATCACAGGACAAGAAATCAGCCCTCAAAAACTTAACCGGCAGAAAATATTTTTTGAAAAAATCCCTAAGCCCCGGGGTCACAATTTCAGCAAAAATCTGACTTTTGGCAATTCACTCAAAAATGGTGCCAACCGGTTGCAAATGCTGCCCTGAAAGCTTTGGCGATGGAAACAGGAGGCTTTTTATCACAGGACAAGAAATCAGCCCTCAAAAACTTAACCGGCTGAAAATATTTTCCTGAAAAAATCCCTAAGCCCCGGGGTCACAATTTCAGAAAAAATCTGACTTTTGGCAATTCACTTAAAAATGGTGCCAAAAGCTTGAAAATGCTCTCCTTAAGGGTTTGGCACTCGAAACAGAAGGCTTTTTGTCACAGGACAAGAAATTAGCCCTCAAAAATTTAACCGGCAGAAAATATTTTTCTGAAAAAATCACTAAGCCCCGAGGTCACAATTTCAACAAAAATCTGACTTTTGGCAATTCACTCAAAAATGGTGCCAACCGGTTGCAAATGCTCCCCTGAAAGTTTTGGCGATGGAAACAGAAGGCTTTTTATCACAGGACAATAAATCAGCCCTCAAAAACTTAACCGGCAGAAATATTTTTTTGAAAAAATCCCTAAGCCCCGGGGACACAATTTCAGAAAAAATCTGACTTTTGGCAATTCACTCAAAAATGGTGCCAAAAGCTTGAAAATGCTCTCCTGAAGGGTTTGGCACTCGAAACAGAAGGCTTTTTGTCACAGGACAAGAAATTATCCCTCAAAAACTTAACCGGCAGAAAATATTTTTCTGAAAAAATCCCTAAGCCCCGAGGTCACAATTTCAAGAAAAATCTGACTTTTGGCAATTCACTCAAAAATGGTGCCAACCGGTTGCAAATGCTCCCCTGAAAGGTTTGGCACTCCAAACAGAAGGCTTTTTATCACAGGACAATAAATCAGCCCTCAAAAACTTAACCGGCAGAAAATATTTTTTTGAAAAAATCCCTAAGCCCCGGGGTCACAATTTCAGGAAAAATCTGACTTTTCGCAATTCACCCAAAAATGGTACCAAAAGCTTGAAAATGCTCCCCTGAAAGGTTTGGCACTCGAAACGGAAGGCTTTTTATCACAGGACAATAAATCAGCCCTCAAAAACTTAACCGGCAGAAAATATTTTTTTGAAAAAATCCCTAAGCCTCGGGGTCACAATTTCAGCAAAAATCTGACTTTTGGCAATTCACTCAAAAATGGTGCCAACCGGTTGCAAATGCTCCCCTGAAATCTTTGGCGATGGAAACAGAAGGCTTTTTATCACAGGACAAGAAATCAGCCCTCAAAAACTTAACCGGCAGAAAATATTTTTATGAAAAAATCCCTAAGCCCCGGGGTCACAATTTCAGCAAAATTCTGACTTTTGGCAATTCACTCAAAAATGGTGCCAAAGCTTGAAAATGCTCTCCTGAAGTGTTTGGCACTCGAAACAGAAGGCTTTTTGTCACAGGACAAGAAATCAGCCCTCAAAAATTTAACCGGCAGAAAATATTTTTCTGAAAAAATCACTAAGCCCCGAGGTCACAATTTCAACAAAAATCTGACTTTTGGCAATTCACTCAAAAATGGTGCCAACCGGTTGCAAATGCTCCCCTGAAAGTTTTGGCGATGGAAACAGAAGGCTTTTTATCACAGGACAAGAAATCAGCCCTCAGAAACTTAACCGGCAGAAAATATTTTTTTGAAAAAATCCCTAAGCCCCGGGGTCACAATTTCAGAAAAAATCTGACTTTTGGCAATTCACTCAAAAATGGTGCCAAAAGCTTGAAAATGCTCTCCTGAAGGGTTTGGCACTCGAAACAGAAGGCTTTTTGTCACAGGACAAGAAATTATCCCTCAAAAACTTAACCGGCAGAAAATATTTTTCTGAAAAAATCCCTAAGCCCCGAGGTCACAATTTCAAGAAAAATCTGACTTTTGGCAATTCACTCAAAAATGGTGCCAACCGGTTGCAAATGCTCCGCTGAAAGGTTTGGCACTCCAAACAGAAGGCTTTTTATCACAGGACAATAAATCAGCCCTCAAAAACTTAACAGGCAGAAAATATTTTTTTGAAAAAATCCCTAAGCCCCGGGGTCACAATTTCAGGAAAAATCTGACTTTTCGCAATTCACCCAAAAATGGTACCAAAAGCTTGAAAATGCTCCCCTGAAAGGTTTGGCACTCGAAACGGAAGGCTTTTTATCACAGGACAATAAATCAGCCCTCAAAAACTTAACCGGCAGAAAATATTTTTTGGAAAAAATCCCTAAGCCTCGGGGTCACAATTTCAGCAAAAATCTGACTTTTGGCAATTCACTCAAAAATGGTGCCAACCGGTTGCAAATGCTCCCCTGAAATCTTTGGCGATGGAAACAGAAGGCATTTTATCACAGGACAAGAAATCAGCCCTCAAAAACTTAACCGGCAGAAAATATTTTTATGAAAAAATCCCTAAGCCCCGGGGTCACAATTTCAGCAAAAATCTGACTTTTGGCAATTCACTCAAAAATGGTGCCAAAAGCTTGAAAATGCTCTCCTGAAGTGTTTGGCACTCGAAACAGAAGGCTTTTTGTCACAGGACAAGAAATCAGCCCTCAAAAACTTAACCCTCAGAAAATATTTTTTTGAAAAAATCCCTAAGCCCCGGGGTCACAATTTCAGCAAAAATCTGACTTTTGGCAATTCACTCAAAAATGGTGCCAACCGGTTGCAAATGCTGCCCTGAAAGCTTTGGCGATGGAAACAGGAGGCTTTTTATCACAGGACAAGAAATCAGCCCTCAAAAACTTAACCGGCTGAAAATATTTTTCTGAAAAAATCCCTAAGCCCCGGGGTCAAAATTTCAGAAAAAATTTGACTTTTGGCAATTCACTTAAAAATGGTGCCAAAAGCTTGAAAATGCTCTCCTTAAGGGTTTGGCACTCGAAACAGAAGGCTTTTTGTCACAGGACAAGAAATTAGCCCTCAAAAACTTAACCGGCAGAAAATATTTTTCTGAAAAAATCACTAAGCCCCGAGGTCACAATTTCAACAAAAATCTGACTTTTGGCAATTCACTCAAAAATGGTGCCAACCGGTTGCAAATGCTCCCCTGAAAGTTTTGGCGATGGAAACAGAAGGCTTTTTATCACAGGACAAGAAATCAGCCCTCAGAAACTTAACCGGCAGAAAATATTTTTTTGAAAAAATCCCTAAGCCCCGAGGTCACAATTTCAAGAAAAATCTGACTTTTGGCAATTCACTCAAAAATGGTGCCAACCGGTTGCAAATGCTCCCCTGAAAGGTTTGGCACTCCAAACAGAAGGCTTTTTATCACAGGACAATAAATCAGCCCTCAAAAACTTAACCGGCAGAAAATATTTTTTTGAAAAAATCCCTAAGCCCCGGGGTCACAATTTCAGGAAAAATCTGACTTTTCGCAATTCACCCAAAAATGGTACCAAAAGCTTGAAAATGCTCCCCTGAAAGGTTTGGCACTCGAAACGGAAGGCTTTTTATCACAGGACAATAAATCAGCCCTCAAAAACTTAACCGGCAGAATATATTTTTTTGAAAAAATCCCTAAGCCTCGGGGTCACAATTTCAGCAAAAATCTGACTTTTGGCAATTCACTCAAAAATGGTGCCAACCGGTTGCAAATGCTCCCCTGAAATCTTTGGCGATGGAAACAGAAGGCTTTTTATCACAGGACAAGAAATCAGCCCTCAAAAACTTAACCGGCAGAAAATATTTTTATGAAAAAATCCCTAAGCCCCGGGGTCACAATTTCAGCAAAAATCTGACTTTTGGCAATTCACTCAAAAATGGTGCCAAAAGCTTGAAAATGCTCTCCTGAAGTGTTTGGCACTCGAAACAGAAGGCTTTTTGTCACAGGACAAGAAATCAGCCCTCAAAAATTTAACCGGCAGAAAATATTTTTCTGAAAAAATCACTAAGCCCCGAGGTCACAATTTCAACAAAAATCTGACTTTTGGCAATTCACTCAAAAATGGTGCCAACCGGTTGCAAATGCTCCCCTGAAAGTTTTGGCGATGGAAACAGAAGGCTTTTTATCACAGGACAAGAAATCAGCCCTCAGAAACTTAACCGGCAGAAAATATTTTTTTGAAAAAATCCCTAAGCCCCGGGGTCACAATTTCAGAAAATATCTGACTTTTGGCAATTCACTCAAAAATGGTGCCAAAAGCTTGAAAATGCTCTCCTGAAGGGTTTGGCACTCGAAACAGAAGGCTTTTTGTCACAGGACAAGAAATTATCCCTCAAAAACTTAACCGGCAGAAAATATTTTTCTGAAAAAATCCCTAAGCCCCGAGGTCACAATTTCAAGAAAAATCTGACTTTTGGCAATTCACTCAAAAATGGTGCCAACCGGTTGCAAATGCTCCCCTGAAAGGTTTGGCACTCCAAACAGAAGGCTTTTTATCACAGGACAATAAATCAGCCCTCAAAAACTTAACAGGCAGAAAATATTTTTTTGAAAAAATCCCTAAGCCCCGGGGTCACAATTTCAGGAAAAATCTGACTTTTCGCAATTCACCCAAAAATGGTACCAAAAGCTTGAAAATGCTCCCCTGAAAGGTTTGGCACTCGAAACGGAAGGCTTTTTATCACAGGACAATAAATCAGCCCTCAAAAACTTAACCGGCAGAAAATATTTTTTGGAAAAAATCCCTAAGCCTCGGGGTCACAATTTCAGCAAAAATCTGACTTTTGGCAATTCACTCAAAAATGGTGCCAACCGGTTGCAAATGCTCCCCTGAAATCTTTGGCGATGGAAACAGAAGGCTTTTTATCACAGGACAAGAAATCAGCCCTCAAAAACTTAACCGGCAGAAAATATTTTTATGAAAAAATCCCTAAGCCCCGGGGTCACAATTTCAGCAAAAATCTGACTTTTGGCAATTCACTCAAAAATGGTGCCAAAAGCTTGAAAATGCTCTCCTGAAGTGTTTGGCACTCGAAACAGAAGGCTTTTTGTCACAGGACAAGAAATCAGCCCTCAAAAACTTAACCCTCAGAAAATATTTTTTTGAAAAAATCCCTAAGCCCCGGGGTCACAATTTCAGCAAAAATCTGACTTTTGGCAATTCACTCAAAAATGGTGCCAACCGGTTGCAAATGCTGCCCTGAAAGCTTTGGCGATGGAAACAGGAGGCTTTTTATCACAGGACAAGAAATCAGCCCTCAAAAACTTAACCGGCTGAAAATATTTTTCTGAAAAAATCCCTAAGCCCCGGGGTCAAAATTTCAGAAAAAATTTGACTTTTGGCAATTCACTTAAAAATGGTGCCAAAAGCTTGAAAATGCTCTCCTTAAGGGTTTGGCACTCGAAACAGAAGGCTTTTTGTCACAGGACAAGAAATTAGCCCTCAAAAACTTAACCGGCAGAAAATATTTTTCTGAAAAAATCACTAAGCCCCGAGGTCACAATTTCAACAAAAATCTGACTTTTGGCAATTCACTCAAAAATGGTGCCAACCGGTTGCAAATGCTCCCCTGAAAGTTTTGGCGATGGAAACAGAAGGCTTTTTATCACAGGACAAGAAATCAGCCCTCAGAAACTTAACCGGCAGAAAATATTTTTTTGAAAAAATCCCTAAGCCCCGGGGTCACAATTTCAGCAAAAATCTGACTTTTGGCAATTCACTCAAAAATGGTGCCAAAAGCTTGAAAATGCTCTCCTGAAGGGTTTGGCACTCGAAACAGAAGGCTTTTTGTCACAGGACAAGATATTAGCCCTCAGAAACTTAACCGGGAGAAAATATTTTTCTGAAAAAATCACTAAGCCCCGAGGTCACAATTTCAAGAAAAATCTGACTTTTGGCAATTCACTCAAAAATGGTGCCAACCGGTTGCAAATGCTCCCCTGAAATCTTTGGCGATGGAAACAGAAGGCTTTTTATCACAGCACAATAAATCAGCCCTCAAAAACTTAACCGGCAGAAAATATTTTTATGAAAAAATCCCTAAGCCCCGGGGTCACAATTTCAGCAAAAATCTGACTTTTGGCAATTCACTCAAAAACGGTTCCAAAAGCTTGAAAATGCTCCCCTGAAAGGTTTGGCACTCGAAACAGAAGGCTTTTTATCACAGGACAATAAATCAGCCCTCAAAAACTTAACCGGCAGAAAATATTTTTTTGAAAAAATCCCTAAACCCCAGGGTCACAATTTCAGCAAAAATCTGACTTTTGGCAATTCACTCAAAAATTGTGCCAACCGGTTGCAAATGTTCCCCTGAAATCTTTGGCGATGGAAACAGAAGGCTTTTTACCACAGGACAATAAATCAGCCCTGAAAAACTTAACCGGCAGAAAATATTTTTTTGAAAAATCCCTAAGCCCCGGGGTCACAATTTCAGCAAAAATCTGACTTTTGGCAATTCACTCAAAAATGGTGCCAACCGGTTGCAAATGCTGCGCTGAAAGCTTTGGCGATGGAAACAGGAGGCTTTTTATCACAGGACAAGAAATCAGCCCTCAAAAACTTAACCGGCAGAAAATATTTTTTTGAAAAAATCCCTAAGCCCCGGGGTCACAATTTCAGCAAAAATCTGACTTTTGGCAATTCACTCAAAAATGGTGCCAACCGGTTGCAAATGCTGCCCTGAAAGCTTTGGCGATGGAAACAGGAGGCTTTTTATCACAGGACAAGAAATCAGCCCTCAAAAACTTAACCGGCTGAAAATATTTTCCTGAAAAAATCCCTAAGCCCCGGGGTCACAATTTCAGAAAAAATCTGACTTTTGGCAATTCACTTAAAAATGGTGCCAAAAGCTTGAAAATGCTCTCCTTAAGGGTTTGGCACTCGAAACAGAAGGCTTTTTGTCACAGGACAAGAAATTAGCCCTCAAAAATTTAACCGGCAGAAAATATTTTTCTGAAAAAATCACTAAGCCCCGAGGTCACAATTTCAACAAAAATCTGACTTTTGGCAATTCACTCAAAAATGGTGCCAACCGGTTGCAAATGCTCCCCTGAAAGTTTTGGCGATGGAAACAGAAGGCTTTTTATCACAGGACAAGAAATCAGCCCTCAGAAACTTAACCGGCAGAAAATATTTTTTTGAAAAAATCCCCAAGCCCCGGGGTCACAATTTCAGAAAAAATCTGACTTTTGGCAATTCACTCAAAAATGGTGCCAAAAGCTTGAAAATGCTCTCCTGAAGGGTTTGGCACTCAAAACAGAAGGCTTTTTGTCACAGGACAAGAAATTATCCCTCAAAAACTTAACCGGCAGAAAATATTTTTCTGAAAAAATCCCTAAGCCCCGAGGTCACAATTTCAAGAAAAATCTGACTTTTGGCAATTCACTCAAAAATGGTGCCAACCGGTTGCAAATGCTCCCCTGAAAGGTTTGGCACTCCAAACAGAAGGCTTTTTATCACAGGACAATAAATCAGCCCTCAAAAACTTAACAGGCAGAAAATATTTTTTTGAAAAAATCCCTAAGCCCCGGGGTCACAATTTCAGGAAAAATCTGACTTTTCGCAATTCACCCAAAAATGGTACCAAAAGCTTGAAAATGCTCCCCTGAAAGGTTTGGCACTCGAAACGGAAGGCTTTTTATCACAGGACAATAAATCAGCCCTCAAAAACTTAACCGGCAGAAAATATTTTTTTGAAAAAATCCCTAAGCCTCGGGGTCACAATTTCAGCAAAAATCTGACTTTTGGCAATTCACTCAAAAATGGTGCCAACCGGTTGCAAATGCTCCCCTGAAATCTTTGGCGATGGAAACAGAAGGCTTTTTATCACAGGACAAGAAATCAGCCCTCAAAAACTTAACCGGCAGAAAATATTTTTATGAAAAAATCCCTAAGCCCCGGGGTCACAATTTCAGCAAAAATCTGACTTTTGGCAATTCACTCAAAAATGGTGCCAAAAGCTTGAAAATGCTCTCCTGAAGTGTTTGGCACTCGAAACAGAAGGCTTTTTGTCACAGGACAAGAAATCAGCCCTCAAAAACTTAACCCTCAGAAAATATTTTTTTGAAAAAATCCCTAAGCCCCGGGGTCACAATTTCAGCAAAAATCTGACTTTTGGCAATTCACTCAAAAATGGTGCCAACCGGTTGCAAATGCTGCCCTGAAAGCTTTGGCGATGGAAACAGGAGGCTTTTTATCACAGGACAAGAAATCAGCCCTCAAAAACTTAACCGGCTGAAAATATTTTTCTGAAAAAATCCCTAAGCCCCGGGGTCAAAATTTCAGAAAAAAATTTGACTTTTGGCAATTCACTTAAAAATGGTGCCAAAAGCTTGAAAATGCTCTCCTTAAGGGTTTGGCACTCGAAACAGAAGGCTTTTTGTCACAGGACAAGAAATTAGCCCTCAAAAACTTAACCGGCAGAAAATATTTTTCTGAAAAAATCACTAAGCCCCGAGGTCACAATTTCAACAAAAATCTGACTTTTGGCAATTCACTCAAAAATGGTGCCAACCGGTTGCAAATGCTCCCCTGAAAGTTTTGGCGATGGAAACAGAAGGCTTTTTATCACAGGACAAGAAATCAGCCCTCAGAAACTTAACCGGCAGAAAATATTTTTTTGAAAAAATCCCTAAGCCCCGGGGTCACAATTTCAGAAAAAATCTGACTTTTGGCAATTCACTCAAAAATGGTGCCAAAAGCTTGAAAATGCTCTCCTGAAGGGTTTGGCACTCGAAACAGAAGGCTTTTTGTCTCAGGACAAGATATTAGCCCTCAAAAACTTAACCGGGAGAAAATATTTTTCTGAAAAAATCACTAAGCCCCGAGGTCACAATTTCAAGAAAAATCTGACTTTTGGCAATTCACTCAAAAATGGTGCCAACCGGTTGCAAATGCTCCCCTGAAATCTTTGGCGATGGAAACAGAAGGCTTTTTATCACAGGACAAGAAATCAGCCCTCAAAAACTTAACCGGCAGAAAATATTTTTATGAAAAAATCCCTAAGCCCCGGGGTCACAATTTCAGCAAAAATCTGACTTTTGGCAATTCACTCAAAAATGGTGCCAAAAGCTTGAAAATGCTCTCCTGAAGTGTTTGGCACTCGAAACAGAAGGCTTTTTGTCACAGGACAAGAAATCAGCCCTCAAAAACTTAACCCTCAGAAAATATTTTTTTGAAAAAATCCCTAAGCCCCGGGGTCACAATTTCAGCAAAAATCTGACTTTTGGCAATTCACTCAAAAATGGTGCCAACCGGTTGCAAATGCTGCCCTGAAAGCTTTGGCGATGGAAACAGGAGGCTTTTTATCACAGGACAAGAAATCAGCCCTCAAAAACTTAACCGGCTGAAAATATTTTTCTGAAAAAATCCCTAAGCCCCGGGGTCAAAATTTCAGAAAAAAATTTGACTTTTGGCAATTCACTTAAAAATGGTGCCAAAAGCTTGAAAATGCTCTCCTTAAGGGTTTGGCACTCGAAACAGAAGGCTTTTTGTCACAGGACAAGAAATTAGCCCTCAAAAACTTAACCGGCAGAAAATATTTTTCTGAAAAAATCACTAAGCCCCGAGGTCACAATTTCAACAAAAATCTGACTTTTGGCAATTCACTCAAAAATGGTGCCAACCGGTTGCAAATGCTCCCCTGAAAGTTTTGGCGATGGAAACAGAAGGCTTTTTATCACAGGACAAGAAATCAGCCCTCAGAAACTTAACCGGCAGAAAATATTTTTTTGAAAAAATCCCTAAGCCCCGGGGTCACAATTTCAGAAAAAATCTGACTTTTGGCAATTCACTCAAAAATGGTGCCAAAAGCTTGAAAATGCTCTCCTGAAGGGTTTGGCACTCGAAACAGAAGGCTTTTTGTCTCAGGACAAGATATTAGCCCTCAAAAACTTAACCGGGAGAAAATATTTTTCTGAAAAAATCACTAAGCCCCGAGGTCACAATTTCAAGAAAAATCTGACTTTTGGCAATTCACTCAAAAATGGTGCCAACCGGTTGCAAATGCTCCCCTGAAATCTTTGGCGATGGAAACAGAAGGCTTTTTATCACAGGACAATAAATCAGCCCTCAAAAACTTAACCGGCAGAAAATATTTTTATGAAAAAATCCCTAAGCCCCGGGGTCACAATTTCAGCAAAAATCTGACTTTTGGCAATTCACTCAAAAACGGTTCCAAAAGCTTGAAAATGCTCCCCTGAAAGGTTTGGCACTCGAAACAGAAGGCTTTTTATCACAGGACAATAAATCAGCCCTCAAAAACTTAACCGGCAGAAAATATTTTTTTGAAAAAATCCCTAAACCCCAGGGTCACAATTTCAGCAAAAATCTGACTTTTGGCAATTCACTCAAAAATTGTGCCAACCGGTTGCAAATGTTCCCCTGAAATCTTTGGCTATGGAAACAGAAGGCTTTTACCACAGGACAATAAATCAGCCCTGAAAAACTTAACCGGCAGAAAATATTTTTTTGAAAAATCCCTAAGCCCCGGGGTCACAATTTCAGCAAAAATCTGACTTTTGGCAATTCACTTAAAAATGGTGCCAACCGGTTGCAAATGCTGCGCTGAAAGCTTTGGCGATGGAAACAGGAGGCTTTTTATCACAGGACAAGAAATCAGCCCTCAAAAACTTAACCGGCAGAAAATATTTTTTTGAAAAAATCCCTAAGCCCCGGGGTCACAATTTCAGCAAAAATCTGACTTTTGGCAATTCACTCAAAAATGGTGCCAACCGGTTGCAAATGCTGCCCTGAAAGCTTTGGCGATGGAAACAGGAGGCTTTTTATCACAGGACAAGAAATCAGCCCTCAAAAACTTAACCGGCTGAAAATATTTTCCTGAAAAAATCCCTAAGCCCCGGGGTCACAATTTCAGAAAAAATCTGACTTTTGGCAATTCACTTAAAAATGGTGCCAAAAGCTTGAAAATGCTCTCCTTAAGGGTTTGGCACTCGAAACAGAAGGCTTTTTGTCACAGGACAAGAAATTAGCCCTCAAAAATTTAACCGGCAGAAAATATTTTTCTGAAAAAATCACTAAGCCCCGAGGTCACAATTTCAACAAAAATCTGACTTTTGGCAATTCACTCACAAATGGTGCCAACCGGTTGCAAATGCTCCCCTGAAAGTTTTGGCGATGGAAACAGAAGGCTTTTTATCACAGGACAAGAAATCAGCCCTCAGAAACTTAACCGGCAGAAAATATTTTTTTGAAAAAATCCCTAAGCCCCGGGGTCACAATTTCAGAAAAAATCTGACTTTTGGCAATTCACTCAAAAATGGTGCCAAAAGCTTGAAAATGCTCTCCTGAAGGGTTTGGCACTCGAAACAGAAGGCTTTTTGTCACAGGACAAGAAATTATCCCTCAAAAACTTAACCGGCAGAAAATATTTTTCTGAAAAAATCCCTAAGCCCCGAGGTCACAATTTCAAGAAAAATCTGACTTTTGGCAATTCACTCAAAAATGGTGCCAACCGGTTGCAAATGCTCCCCTGAAAGGTTTGGCACTCCAAACAGAAGGCTTTTTATCACAGGACAATAAATCAGCCCTCAAAAACTTAACAGGCAGAAAATATTTTTTTGAAAAAATCCCTAAGCCCCGGGGTCACAATTTCAGGAAAAATCTGACTTTTCGCAATTCACCCAAAAATGGTACCAAAAGCTTGAAAATGCTCCCCTGAAAGGTTTGGCACTCGAAACGGAAGGCTTTTTATCACAGGACAATAAATCAGCCCTCAAAAACTTAACCGGCAGAAAATATTTTTTTGAAAAAATCCCTAAGCCTCGGGGTCACAATTTCAGCAAAAATCTGACTTTTGGCAATTCACTCAAAAATGGTGCCAACCGGTTGCAAATGCTCCCCTGAAATCTTTGGCGATGGAAACAGAAGGCTTTTTATCACAGGACAAGAAATCAGCCCTCAAAAACTTAACCGGCAGAAAATATTTTTATGAAAAAATCCCTAAGCCCCGGGGTCACAATTTCAGCAAAAATCTGACTTTTGGCAATTCACTCAAAAATGGTGCCAAAAGCTTGAAAATGCTCTCCTGAAGTGTTTGGCACTCGAAACAGAAGGCTTTTTGTCACAGGACAAGAAATCGGCCCTCAAAAACTTAACCCTCAGAAAATATTTTTTTGAAAAAATCCCTAAGCCCCGGGGTCACAATTTCAGCAAAAATCTGACTTTTGGCAATTCACTCAAAAATGGTGCCAACCGGTTGCAAATGCTGCCCTGAAAGCTTTGGCGATGGAAACAGGAGGCTTTTTATCACAGGACAAGAAATCAGCCCTCAAAAACTTAACCGGCTGAAAATATTTTTCTGAAAAAATCCCTAAGCCCCGGGGTCAAAATTTCAGAAAAAATTTGACTTTTGGCAATTCACTTAAAAATGGTGCCAAAAGCTTGAAAATGCTCTCCTTAAGGGTTTGGCACTCGAAACAGAAGGCTTTTTGTCACAGGTCAAGAAATTAGCCCTCAAAAACTTAACCGGCAGAAAATATTTTTCTGAAAAAATCACTAAGCCCCGAGGTCACAATTTCAACAAAAATCTGACTTTTGGCAATTCACTCAAAAATGGTGCCAACCGGTTGCAAATGCTCCCCTGAAAGTTTTGGCGATGGAAACAGAAGGCTTTTTATCACAGGACAAGAAATCAGCCCTCAGAAACTTAACCGGCAGAAAATATTTTTTTGAAAAAATCCCTAAGCCCCGGGGTCACAATTTCAGAAAAAATCTGACTTTTGGCAATTCACTCAAAAATGGTGCCAAAAGCTTGAAAATGCTCTCCTGAAGGGTTTGGCACTCGAAACAGAAGGCTTTTTGTCTCAGGACAAGATATTAGCCCTCAAAAACTTAACCGGGAGAAAATATTTTTCTGAAAAAATCACTAAGCCCCGAGGTCACAATTTCAAGAAAAATCTGACTTTTGGCAATTCACTCAAAAATGGTGCCAACCGGTTGCAAATGCTCCCCTGAAATCTTTGGCGATGGAAACAGAAGGCTTTTTATCACAGGACAATAAATCAGCCCTCAAAAACTTAACCGGCAGAAAATATTTTTATGAAAAAATCCCTAAGCCCCGGGGTCACAATTTCAGCAAAAATCTGACTTTTGGCAATTCACTCAAAAACGGTTCCAAAAGCTTGAAAATGCTCCCCTGAAAGGTTTGGCACTCGAAACAGAAGGCTTTTTATCACAGGACAATAAATCAGCCCTCAAAAACTTAACCGGCAGAAAATATTTTTTTGAAAAAATCCCTAAACCCCAGGGTCACAATTTCAGCAAAAATCTGACTTTTGGCAATTCACTCAAAAATTGTGCCAACCGGTTGCAAATGTTCCCCTGAAATCTTTGGCGATGGAAACAGAAGGCTTTTTACCACAGGACAATAAATCAGCCCTGAAAAACTTAACCGGCAGAAAATATTTTTTTGAAAAATCCCTAAGCCCCGGGGTCACAATTTCAGCAAAAATCTGACTTTTGGCAATTCACTCAAAAATGGTGCCAACCGGTTGCAAATGCTGCGCTGAAAGCTTTGGCGATGGAAACAGGAGGCTTTTTATCACAGGACAAGAAATCAGCCCTCAAAAACTTAACCGGCAGAAAATATTTTTTTGAAAAAATCCCTAAGCCCCGGGGTCACAATTTCAGCAAAAATCTGACTTTTGGCAATTCATTTAAAAATGGTGCCAACCGGGTGCAAATGCTGCCCTGAAAGCTTTGGCGATGGAAACAGAAGGCTTTTTATCACAGGACAAGAAATCAGCCCTCAAAAACTTAACCGGCTGAAAATATTTTTCTGAAAAAATCCCTAAGCCCCGGGGTCACAATTTCAGCAAAAATCTGACTTTTGGCAACTCACTCAAAAATGGTGCCAACCGGTTGCAAATGCTGCCCTGAAAGCTTTGGGGATGGAAACAGAAGGCTTTTTATCACAGGACAAGAAATCAGCCCTCAAAAACTTAACCGGCAGAAATTATTTTTTTGAAAAAATCCCTAAGCCCCGGGGTCACAATTTCAGCAAAAATCTGACTTTTGGCAATTCACTCAAAAATGGTGCCAAAAGCTTGAAAATGCTCCCCTGAAAGGTTTGGCACTCGAAACAGAAGGCTTTTTATCACAGGACAAGAAATCAGCCCTCAAAAACTTAACCTGCAGACAGTGGCGTAGCGTGGGGGGTGCCAGGGGTGCCGGCCGCACCGGGCGCAACATTTTGGGGGGCGCGTTTGGCCGGCCCCCCTCGAGGAAGCGGGAACCTCTCCAAGGCGCAGCGCGCCGTCGGTGGAGGAAAAGAGCCGCGCAGCACAGCAGCAAAGCCGGGAGGAGGAGGAGGTGGAGCGAGCACTCATGCTTGCTTTACAGCCAGGAGGAGGGGGTGGAGCTGAGGAGGAGGGAGAGAAGGAGAGCCATGCCAGCAAAGCGGGCAGCAGCCGCTTACACGCGAGGAGGGACAGACGGGAGCCATAGGGACCCGGAAAAAGCGCCGCGTAGCCAGCAACAGCTGCTGCAGCCTCAGCTTGCAAAGGTCCGTGCGCTCTCTAAACGGAGCAATGAGGCTGCAGAGGGACGGCAGGGCACAGGAGGGCTCTGAGCCACGAGCGCAGTGAAAACCAGTAAAAAAGTTTTTTAAAAGGCTGCTGGGGACAGAAGGGCACGGGATGAGGGAGAGGGGGAAATTACGATTCCCCCAGCGTCTCAGCTGATCCGCTGAGCAGGACTTGGGTTGCAGGGGATTTGCCATTAGCTGTGTAAAGCAGCAAAGAGGGAGAGAAGGAGCAAAGCGGGAGTGGAAAGGAGCTGCTTACACTGCTGTAAGTGGCTGCTGTCCGGTTGGCTCCTTTAAAGCAACAGTGCTCTTTCCCTCCCCCCTCCCCGCTCAGCTCTCCGAAAAGCTCCTTCTCCACCCACCCCATGCGAGCTCCTTTTCCCCTTAGACCCCCCTCCTGCATTATTAGCCACATCCTTCTCCACCCACCCCACGCGTGTTCCTTGTCCCCTTAGCAGTGGCGTAGCGTGGGGGGTGCAGGGGGGCGGCTGTCTGGGCGCAACATCTGGGGGTTAGGGTTAGGGGGCGCAAATCCAGGGGGTTAGGGGGCGGAAATTGCTTGCCTTGCCCCGGGTGCTGACAACCCACGCTACGCCACTGCCGGCAGAATAAATCCCTAAGCCCCGGGGTCACAATTTCAGCAAAAATCTGACTTTTCACAATTCACTCAAAAATGTTACCAAAAGCTTGAAAATGCTCTCCTAAAAGGTTTGGCAATCGAAACGGAAGGCTTTTTATCACAGGACAAGAAATCAGCCCTCAAAAACTTAACCGGCAGAAAATATTTTTTGAAAAAATCCCTAAGCCCCGGGGTCACAATTTCAGCAAAAATCTGACTTTTGGCAAATCACTTAAAAATGGTGCCAAACGGTTGCAAATGCTCCCCTGAAAGCTTTGGCGATGGAAACAGAAGGCTTTTTGTCACAGGACAGGAAATTAGCCATCAAAAACTTAACCGACAGAAAATATTTTTCTGAAAAAATCCCTAAGCCCCGGGGTCACAATTTCAGCAAAAATCTGACTTTTCGCAATTCACCCAAAAATGGTACCAAAAGCTTGAAAATGCTCCCCTGAAAGGTTTGGCACTCGAAACGGAAGGCTTTTTATCACAGGACAATAAATCAGCCCTCAAAAACTTAATCGGCAGAAAATATTTTTTTGAAAAAATCCCTAAGCCCCGGGGTCACAATTTCAGCAAAAATCTGACTTTTGGCAATTCACTCAAAAACGGTTCCAAAAGCTTGAAAATGCTCCCCTGAAAGGTTTGGCACTCGAAACAGAAGGCTTTTTATCACAGGACAAGAAATCAGCCCTCAAAAACTTAACCGGCAGAAAATATTTTTTTCAAAACATCCCTAAGCCCGGGGTTACAATTTCAGCAAAAATCTGACTTTTGGCAATTCACTCAAAAATGGTGCCAACCGGTTGCAAATGCTCCCCTGAAAGGTTTGGCACTCCAAACAGAAGGCTTTTTATCACAGGACAAGAAATCAGCCCTCAAAAACTTAACAGGCAGAAAATATTTTTTTGAAAAAATCCCTAAGCCCCGGGGTCACAATTTCAGCAAAAATCTGACTTTTGGCAATTCACTCAAAAATGGTGCCAACCGGTTGCAAATGCTCCCCTGAAATCTTTGGCGATGGAAACAGAAGGCTTTTTATCACAGGACAATAAATCAGCCCTCAAAAACTTAACCGGCAGAAAAAAAATTTTTTTTGGAAAAAATCCCTAAGCCCCGGGGTCACAATTTCAGCAAAAATCTCACTTTTGGCAATTCACTCAAAAACGGTGCCAACCGGTTGCAAATGCTCTCCTGAAAGGTTTGGCACTCGAAACAGAAGGCTTTTTGGTCACAGGACAAGAAATTAGCCCTCAAAAACTTAACCGGCAGAAAATATTTTTCTGAAAAAATCCCTAAGCCCCGGGGTCACAATTTCAGCAAAAATCTGACTTTTCGCAATTCACCCAAAAATGGTACCAAAAGCTTGAAAAGGCTCCCCTGAAAGGTTTGGCACTCGAAACGGAAGGCTTTTTATCACAGGACAATAAATCAGCCCTCAAAAACTTAACCGGCAGAAAATATTTTTTTGAAAAAATCCCTAAGCCCGGGGTCACAATTTCAGCAAAAATCTGACTTTTGGCAATTCACTCAAAAATGGTGCCAACCGGTTGCAAATGCTGCCCTGAAAGCTTTGGCGATGGAAACAGGAGGCTTTTTATCACAGGACAAGAAATCAGCCCTCAAAAACTTAACCGGCAGAAAATATTTTTTTCAAAACATCCCTAAGCCCGGGGTTACAATTTCAGCAAAAATCTGACTTTTGGCAATTCACTCAAAAATGGTGCCAACCGGTTGCAAATGCTCCCCTGAAAGTTTTGGCGATGGAAACAGAAGGCTTTTTATCACAGGACAAGAAATCAGCCCTCAAAAACTTAACAGGCAGAAAATATTTTTTTGAAAAAATCCCTAAGCCCCGGGGTCACAATTTCAGCAAAAATCTGACTTTTGGCAATTCACTCAAAAATGGTGCCAACCGGTTGCAAATGCACCCCTGAAAGGTTTGGCGATGGAAACAGAAGGCTTTTTATCACAGGACAAGAAATCAGCCCTCAAAAACTTAACCGGCAGAAAATATTTTTTTGAAAAAATCCCTAAGCCCCGGGGTCACAATTTCAGCAAAAATCTGACTTTTGGCAATTCACTCAAAAATGGTTCCAAAAGCTTTAAAATGCTCCCCTGAAAGGTTTGGCACTCGAAACAGAAGGCTTTTTATCACAGGACAAGAAATCAGCCCTCAAAAACTTAACCGGCAGAAAATATTTTTTTGAAAAAATCCCTAAGCCCCGGGGTCACAATTTCAGCAAAAATCTGACTTTTGGCAAATCACTCAAAAATGGTACCAACCGGTTGCAAATGCTCTCCTGAAAGGTTTGGCACTCGAAACAGAAGGCTTTTTGTCACAGGACAAGAAATTAGCCCTCAAAAACTTAACCGGCAGAAAATATTTTTCTGAAAAAATCCCTAAGCCCCGGGGTCACAATTTCAGCAAAAATCTGACTTTTCGCAATTCACCCAAAAATGGTACCAAAAGCTTGAAAAGGCTCCCCTGAAAGGTTTGGCACTCGAAACGGAAGGCTTTTTATCACAGGACAATAAATCAGCCCTCAAAAACTTAACCGGCAGAAAATATTTTTTTGAAAAAATCCCTAAGCCCGGGGTCACAATTTCAGCAAAAATCTGACTTTTGGCAATTCACTCAAAAATGGTGCCAACCGGTTGCAAATGCTGCCCTGAAAGGTTTGGCACTCGAAACGGAAGGCTTTTTATCACAGGACAATAAATCAGCTCTCAAGAACTTAACCGGCAGAAAATATTTTTTTGAAAAAATCCCTAAGCCCCGGGGTCACAATTTCAGCAAAAATCTGACTTTTGGCAATTCACTCTAAAATGGTGCCAACCGGTGGCAAATGCTGCCCTGAAAGCTTTGGCGATGGAAACAGGAGGCTTTTTATCACAGGACAAGAAATCAGCCCTCAAAAACTTAACAGGCAGAAAATATTTTTTGAAAAAATCCCTAAGCCCCGGGGTCACAATTTCAGCAAAAATCTGACTTTTGGCAATTCACTTAAAAATGGTGCCAACCGGTTGCAAATGCTCCCCTGAAAGCTTTGGCGATGGAAACAGAAGGCTTTTTGTCACAGGACAGGAAATTAGCAATCAAAAACTTAACCGGCAGAAAATATTTTTCTGAAAAAATCTCTAAGCCCCGGGGTCACAATTTCAGCAAAAATCTGACTTTTCGCAATTCACCCAAAAATGGTACCAAAAGCTTGAAAATGCTCCCCTGAAAGGTTTGGCACTCGAAACGGAAGGCTTTTTATCACAGGACAATAAATCAGCCCTCAAAAACTTAACCGGCAGAAAATATTTTTTTGAAAAAATCCCTAAGCCCTGGGGTCACAATTTCAGCAAAAATCTGACTTTGCGCAATTCACTCAAAAATGGTGCCAACCGGTTGCAAATGCTCCCCTGAAATCTTTGGCAATGGAAACAGCAGCCTTTTTCTCACAGGACAAGAAATGAGCCCTCAAAAACTTAACCGGCAGAAAATATTTTTTTGAAAAAATCCCTAAGCCCCGGGGTCACAATTTCAGCAAAAATCTGACTTTGCGCAATTCACTCAAAAATGGTGCCAAAAGCTTTAAAATGCTCCCCTGAAAGGTTTGGCACTCGAAACAGAAGGCTTTTTATCACAGGACAATAAATCAGCCCTCAAAAACTTAACCGGCTGAAAATATTTATCTGAAAAAATCCCTAAGCCCCGAGGTCACAATTTCAGCAAAAATCTGACTTTTGGCAATTCACTCAAAAATGGTGCCAACCGGTTGCAAATGCACCCCTGAAAGCTTTGGCGATGGAAACAGAAGGGTTTTTATCACAGGACAAGAAATCAGCCCTCAAAAACTTAACCGGCAGAAAATATTTTTTTGAAAAATCCCTAAGCCCCGGGGTCACAATTTCAGCAAAAATCTGACTTTTGGCAATTCACTCAAAAATGGTGCCAACCGGTTGCAAATGCTGCCCTGAAAGCTTTGGCGATGGAAACAGAAGGCTTTTTAGCACAGGACAAGAAATCAGCCCTCAAAAACTTTAACGGCAGAAAATATTTTTTTGAAAAAATCCCTAAGCCCCGGGGTCACAATTTCAGCAAAAATCTGACTTTTGGCAATTCACTCAAAAATGGTGCCAAAAGCTTGAAAATGCTCCCCTGAAAGGTTTGGCACTCGAAACAGAAGGCTTTTTATCACAGGACAATAAATCAGCCCTCAAAAACTTAACCGGCAGAAAATATTTTTTTGAAAAAATCCCTAAGACCCGGGGTCACAATTTCAGCAAAAATCTGACTTTGCGCAATTCACTCAAAAATGGTGCCAACCGGTTGCAAATGCTCCCCTGAAATCTTTGGCAATGGAAACAGCAGCCTTTTTCTCACAGGACAAGAAATGAGCCCTCAAAAACTTAACCGGCAGAAAATATTTTTTTGAAAAAATCCCTAAGCCCCGGGGTCACAATTTCAGCAAAAATCTGACTTTTGGCAATTCTCTCAAAAATAGTGCCAACCGGTTGCAAATGCTCCCCTGAAAGTTTTGGAGATGGAAACAGAAGTCTTTTTATCACAGGACAATAAATCAGCCCTCCAAAACTTAACCGGCAGAAAATATTTTTTTGAAAAAATCCCTAAGCCCCGGGGTCACAATTTCAGCAAAAATCTGACTTTTGGCAATTCACTCAAAAATGGTGCCAAAAGCTTGAAAATGCTCTCCTGAAGGGTTTGGCACTCAAAACAGAAGGCTTTTTGTCACAGGACAAGAAATTAGCCCTCAAAAACTTAACCGGCAGAAAATATTTTTCTGAAAAAATCACTAAGCCCCGGGGTCACACTTTCAACAAAAATCTGACTTTTGGCAATTCACTCAAAAATGGTGCCAACCAGTTGAAAATGCTCCCCTGAAAGTTTTGGTGATGGAAACAGAAGGCTTTTTATCACAAGACAAGAAATCAGCCCTTAAAAACTTAACCGGCAGAAAATATTTTTTTGAAAAAATCCCTAAGCCCCGGGGTCACAATTTCAGCAAAAATCTGACTTTTGGCAATTCACTCAAAAATGGTGCCAACCGGTTGCAAATGCTCCCCTGAAAGGTTTGGCACTCCAAACAGAAGGCTTTTTATCACAGGACAATAAATCAGCCCTCAAAAACTTAACCGGCAGAAAATATTTTTTTGAAAAAATCCCTAAGCCCTGGGGTCACAATTTCAGCAAAAATCTCACTTTTCGCAATTCACCCAAAAATGGTACCAAAAGCTTCAAAATGCTCCCCTGAAAGGTTTGGCACTCGAAACGGAAGGCTTTTTATCACAGGACAATAAATCAGCCCTCAAAAACTTAACCGGCAGAAAATATTTTTTTGAAAAAATCCCTAAGCCCCGGGGTCACAATTTCAGCAAAAATCTGACTTTTGGCAATTCACTCAAAAATGGTTCCAAAAGCTTGAAAATGCTCCCCTGAAAGGTTTGGCACTCGAAACAGAAGGCTTTTTATCACAGGACAAGAAATCAGCCCTCAAAAACTTAACCGGCAGAAAATATTTTTTTGAAAAAATCCCTAAACCCCGGGGTCACAATTTCAGCAAAAATCTGACTTTTGGCAAATCACTCAAAAATGGTACCAACCGGTTGCAAATGCTCTCCTGAAAGGTTTGGCACTCGAAACAGAAGGCTTTTTGTCACAGGACAACAAATTAGCCCTCAAAAACTTAACCGGCAGAAAATATTTTTCGGAAAATATCCCTAAGCCCCGGGGTCACAATTTCAGCAAAAATCTGACTTTTCGCAATTCACCCAAAAATGGTACCAAAAGCTTGAAAAGGCTCCCCTGAAAGGTTTGGCACTCGAAACGGAAGGCTTTTTATCACAGGACAATAAATCAGCCCTCAAAAACTTAACCGGCAGAAAATATTTTTTTGAAAAAATCCCTAAGCCCGGGGTCACAATTTCAGCAAAAATCTGACTTTTGGCAATTCACTCAAAAATGGTGCCAACCGGTTGCAAATGCTGCCCTGAAAGGTTTGGCACTCGAAACGGAAGGCTTTTTATCACAGGACAATAAATCAGCCCTCAAAAACTTAACCGGCAGAAAATATTTTTTTGAAAAAATCCCTAAGCCCGGGGTCACAATTTCAGCAAAAATCTGACTTTTGGCAATTCACTCAAAAATGGTGCCAACCGGTGGCAAATGCTGCCCTGAAAGCTTTGGCGATGGAAACAGGAGGCTTTTTCTCACAGGACAAGAAATGAGCCCTCAAAAACTTAACCGGCAGAAAATATTTTTTTCAAAAAATCCCTAAGCCCTGGGGTCACAATTTCAGCAAAAATCTGACTTTTGGCAATTCTCTCAAAAATAGTGCCAACCGGTTGCAAATGCTCCCCTGAAAGTTTTGGAGATGGAAACAGAAGTCTTTTTATCACAGGACAATAAATCAGCCCTCAAAAACTTAACCGGCAGAAAATATTTTTTTGAAAAAATCCCTAAGCCCCGGGGTCACAATTTCAGCAAAAATCTGACTTTTGGCAATTCACTCAAAAATGGTGCCAACCGGTTGCAAATGCCCCCCTGAAATGTTTGGCGATGGAAACAAAAGGCTTTTTATCACAGGACAAGAAATCAGCCCTCAAAAACTTAACCGGCAGAAAATATTTTTTTGAAAAAATCCCTAAGCCCCGGGGTCAAAATTTCAGCAAAAATCTGACTTTTGGCAATTCACTCAAAAATGGTGCCAACCGGTTGCAAATGCACCCCTGAAAGCTTTGGCGATGGAAACAGAAGGGTTTTTATCACAGGACAAGAAATCAGCCCTCAAAAACTTAACCGGCAGAAAATATTTTTTTGAAAAATCCCTAAGCCCCGAGGTCACAATTTCAGCAAAAATCTGACTTTTGGCAATTCACTCAAAAATGGTGCCAACCGGTTGCAAATGCTGCCCTGAAAGCTTTGGCGATGGAAAGAGAAGGCTTTTTAGCACAGGACAAGAAATCAGCCCTCAAAAACTTTACCGGCAGAAAATATTTTTTTGAAAAAATCCCTAAGCCCCGGGGTCACAATTTCAGCAAAAATCTGACTTTTGGCAATTCACTCAAAAATGGTGCCAAAAGCTTGAAAATGCTCCCCTGAAAGGTTTGGCACTCGAAACAGAAGGCTTTTTATCACAGGACAATAAATCAGCCCTCAAAAACTTAACCGGCAGAAAATATTTTTTTGAAAAAATCCCTAAGCCCCGGGGTCACAATTTCAGCAAAAATCTGACTTTGCGCAATTCACTCAAAAATGGTGCCAACCGGTTGCAAATGCTCCCCTGAAATCTTTGGCAATGGAAACAGCAGCCTTTTTCTCACAGGACAAGAAATGAGCCCTCAAAAACTTAACCTGCAGAAAATATTTTTTTGAAAAAATCCCTAAGCCCCGGGGTCACAATTTCAGCAAAAATCTGACTTTTGGCAATTCTCTCAAAAATAGTGCCAACCGGTTGCAAATGCTCCCCTGAAAGTTTTGGAGATGGAAACAGAAGTCTTTTTATCACAGGACAATAAATCAGCCCTCAAAAACTTAACCGGCAGAAAATATTTTTTTGAAAAAATCCCTAAGCCCCGGGGTCACAATTTCAGCAAAAATCTGACTTTTGGCAATTCACTCAAAAATGGTGCCAAAACTTGAAAATGCTCTCCTGAAGGGTTTGGCACTCGAAACAGAAGTCTTTTTGTCACAGGACAAGAAATTAGCCCTCAAAAACTTAACCGGCAGAAAATATTTTTCTGAAAAAATCACTAAGCCCCGAGGTCACAATTTCAAGAAAAATCTGACTTTTGGCAATTCACTCAAAAATGGTGCCAACCGGTTGCAAATGCACCCCTGAAAGCTTTGGCGATGGAAAGAGAAGGGTTTTTATCACAGGACAAGAAATCAGCCCTCAAAAACTTAACGGGCAGAAAATATTTTTTTGAAAAAATCCCTAAGCCCCGGGGTCACAATTTCAGCAAAAATCTGACTTTTGGCAATTCACTCAAAAATGGTGCCAAAACTTGAAAATGCTCTCCTGAAGGGTTTGGCACTCGAAACAGAAGTCTTTTTGTCACAGGACAAGAAATTAGCCCTCAAAAACTTAACCGGCAGAAAATATTTTTCTGAAAAAATCACTAAGCCCCGAGGTCACAATTTCAAGAAAAATCTGACTTTTGGCAATTCACTCAAAAATGGTGCCAACCGGTTGCAAATGCTCCCCTGAAAGGTTTGGCACTCGAAACAGAAGGCTTTTTATCACAGGACAAGAAATCAGCCCTCAAAAACTTAACGGGCAGAAAATATTTTTTTGAAAAAATCCCTAAGCCCCGGGGTCACAATTTCAGCAAAAATCTGACTTTTGGCAATTCACTCAAAAATGGTGCCAAAACTTGAAAATGCTCTCCTGAAGGGTTTGGCACTCGAAACAGAAGTCTTTTTGTCACAGGACAAGAAATTAGCCCTCAAAAACTTAACCGGCAGAAAATATTTTTCTGAAAAAATCACTAAGCCCCGAGGTCACAATTTCAAGAAAAATCTGACTTTTGGCAATTCACTCAAAAATGGTGCCAACCGGTTGCAAATGCTCCCCTGAAAGGTTTGGCACTCGAAACAGAAGGCTTTTTATCACAGGACAATAAATCAGCCCTCAAAAACTTAACCGGCAGAAAATATTTTTTTGAAAAAATCCCTAAGCCCCGGGGTCACAATTTCAGCAAAAATCAGACTTTTCGCAATTCACCCAAAAATGGTACCAAAAGCTTGAAAATGCTCCCCTGAAAGGTTTGGCACTCGAAACGGAAGGCTTTTTATCACAGGACAATAAATCAGCCCTCAAAAACTTAACCGGCAGAAAATATTTTTTTGAAAAAATCCCTAAGCCCTGGGGTCACAATTTCAGCAAAAATCTGACTTTGCGCAATTCACTCAAAAATGATGCCAACCGGTTGCAAATGCTCCCCTGAAATCTTTGGCAATGGAAACAGCAGCCTTTTTCTCACAGGACAAGAAATGAGCCCTCAAAAACTTAACCGGCAGAAAATATTTTTTTCAAAAAATCCCTAAGCCATGGGGTCACAATTTCAGCAAAAATCTGACTTTTGGCAATTCTCTCAAAAATAGTGCCAACCGGTTGCAAATGCTCCCCTGAAAGTTTTGGAGATGGAAACAGAAGTCTTTTTATCACAGGACAATAAATCAGCCCCCAAAAACTTAACCGGCAGAAAATATTTTTTTGAAAAAATCCCTAAGCCCCGGGGTCACAATTTCAGCAAAAATCTGACTTTTGGCAATTCACTCAAAAATGGTGCCAACCGGTTGCAAATGCCCCCCTGAAATGTTTGGCGATGGAAACAAAAGGCTTTTTATCACAGGACAAGAAATCAGCCCTCAAAAACTTAACCGGCAGAAAATATTTTTTTGAAAAAATCCCTAAGCCCCGGGGTCAAAATTTCAGCAAAAATCTGACTTTTGGCAATTCACTCAAAAATGGTGCCAACCGGTTGCAAATGCTGCCCTGAAAGCTTTGGCGATGGAAACAGGAGGCTTTTTATCACAGGACAAGAAATCAGCCCTCAAAAACTTAACCGGCTGAAAATATTTTTCTGAAAAAATCCCTAAGCCCCAAGGTCACAATTTCAGCAAAAATCTGACTTTTGGCAATTCACTCAAAAACGGTGCCAAAAGCTTGAAAATGCTCCCCTGAAAGGTTTGGCACTCGAAACAGAAGCCTTTTTATCACAGGACAATAAATCAGCCCTCAAAAACTTAACCGGCAGAAAATATTTTTTTGAAAAAATTCCTAAGCCCCAGGGTCACAATTTCAGCAAAAATCTGACTTTTGGCAATTCACTCAAAAATGGTGCCAACCGGTTGCAAATGCACCCCTGAAAGCTTTGGCGATGGAAACAGAAGGGTTTTTATCACAGGACAAGAAATCAGCCCTCAAAAACTTAACCGGCAGAAAATATTTTTTTGAAAAATCCCTAAGCCCCGGGGTCACAATTTCAGCAAAAATCTGACTTTTGGCAATTCACTCAAAAATGGTGCCAACCGGTTGCAAATGCTGCCCTGAAAGCTTTGGCGATGGAAACAGAAGGCTTTTTAGCACAGGACAAGAAATCAGCCCTCAAAAACTTTACCGGCAGAAAATATTTTTTTGAAAAAATCCCTAAGCCCCGGGGTCACAATTTCAGCAAAAATCTGACTTTTGGCAATTCACTCAAAAATGGTGCCAAAAGCTTGAAAATGCTCCCCTGAAAGGTTTGGCACTCGAAACAGAAGGCTTTTTATCACAGGACAATAAATCAGCCCTCAAAAACTTAACCGGCAGAAAATATTTTTTTGAAAAAATCCCTAAGACCCGGGGTCACAATTTCAGCAAAAATCTGACTTTGCGCAATTCACTCAAAAATGGTGCCAACCGGTTGCAAATTCTCCCCTGAAATCTTTGGCAATGGAAACAGCAGCCTTTTTCTCACAGGACAAGAAATGAGCCCTCAAAAACTTAACCGGCAGAAAATATTTTTTTGAAAAAATCCCTAAGCCCCGGGGTCACAATTTCAGCAAAAATCTGACTTTTGGCAATTCTCTCAAAAATAGTGCCAACCGGTTGCAAATGCTCCCCTGAAAGTTTTGGAGATGGAAACAGAAGTCTTTTTATCACAGGACAATAAATCAGCCCTCAAAAACTTAACCGGCAGAAAATATTTTTTTGAAAAAATCCCTAAGCCCCGGGGTCACAATTTCAGCAAAAATCTGACTTTTGGCAATTCACTCAAAAACGGTGCCAAAAGCTTGAAAATGTTCCCCTGAAAGGTTTGGCACTCGAAACGGAAGGCTTTTTATCACAGGACAATAAATCAGCCCTCAAAAACTTAACCGGCAGAAAATATTTTTTTGAAAAAATCCCTAAGCCCCGGGGTCACAATTTCAGCAAAAATCTGACTTTTGGCAATTCACTCAAAAACGGTGCCAACCGGTTGCAAATGCACCCCTGAAAGCTTTGGCGATGGAAAGAGAAGGGTTTTTATCACAGGACAAGAAATCAGCCCTCAAAAACTTAACCGGCTGAAAATATTTTTCTGAAAAAATCCCTAAGCCCCGGGGTCACAATTTCAGCAAAAATCTGACTTTGCGCAATTCACTCAAAAATGGTGCCAAAACTTGAAAATGCTCTCCTGAAGGGTTTGGCACTCGAAACAGAAGTCTTTTTGTCACAGGACTAGAAATTAGCCCTCAAAAACTTAACCGGCAGAAAATATTTTTCTGAAAAAATCACTAAGCCCCGAGGTCACAATTTCAAGAAAAATCTGACTTTTGGCAATTCACTCAAAAATGGTGCCAACCGGTTGCAAATGCTCCCCTGAAAGATTTGGTACTCGAAACAGAAGGCTTTTTATCACAGGACAAGAAATCAGCCCTCAAAAACTTAACGGGCAGAAAATATTTTTTTGAAAAAATCCCTAAGCCCCGGGGTCACAATTTCAGCAAAAATCTGACTTTTGGCAATTCACTCAAAAATGGTGCCAAAACTTGAAAATGCTCTCCTGAAGGGTTTGGCACTCGAAACAGAAGTCTTTTTGTCACAGGACAAGAAATTAGCCCTCAAAAACTTAACCGGCAGAAAATATTTTTCTGAAAAAATCACTAAGCCCCGAGGTCACAATTTCAAGAAAAATCTGACTTTTGGCAATTCACTCAAAAATGGTGCCAACCGGTTGCAAATGCTCCCCTGAAAGCTTTGGCGATGGAAAGAGAAGGGTTTTTATCACAGGACAAGAAATGAGCCCTCAAAAACTTAACCGGCAGAAAATATTTTTTTGAAAAAATCCCTAAGCCCCGGGGTCACAATTTCAGCAAAAATCTGACTTTTGGCAATTCTCTCAAAAATAGTGCCAACCGGTTGCAAATGCTCCCCTGAAAGTTTTGGAGATGGAAACAGAAGTCTTTTTATCACAGGACAATAAATCAGCCCTCAAAAACTTAACCGGCAGAAAATATTTTTTTGAAAAAATCCCTAAGCCCCGGGGTCACAATTTCAGCAAAAATCTGACCTTTGGCAATTCACTCAAAAACGGTGCCAAAAGCTTGAAAATGTTCCCCTGAAAGGTTTGGCACTCGAAACGGAAGCCTTTTTATCACAGGACAATAAATCAGCCCTCAAAAACTTAACCGGCAGAAAATATTTTTTTGAAAAAATCCCTAAGCCCCGGGGTCACAATTTCAGCAAAAATCTGACTTTTGGCAATTCACTCAAAAATGGTGCCAACCGGTTGCAAATGCACCCCTGAAAGCTTTGGCGATGGAAAGAGAAGGGTTTTTATCACAGGACAAGAAATCAGCCCTCAAAAACTTAACGGGCAGAAAATATTTTTTTGAAAAAATCCCTAAGCCCCGGGGTCACAATTTCAGCAAAAATCTGACTTTTGGCAATTCACTCAAAAATGGTGCCAAAACTTGAAAATGCTCTCCTGAAGGGTTTGGCACTCGAAACAGAAGTCTTTTTGTCACAGGACAAGAAATTAGCCCTCAAAAACTTAACCGGCAGAAAATATTTTTCTGAAAAAATCACTAAGCCCCGAGGTCACAATTTCAAGAAAAATCTGACTTTTGGCAATTCACTCAAAAATGGTGCCAACCGGTTGCAAATGCACCCCTGAAAGCTTTGGCGATGGAAAGAGAAGGGTTTTTATCACAGGACAATAAATCAGCCCTCAAAAACTTAACCGGCAGAAAATATTTTTTTGAAAAAATCCCTAAGCCCTGGGGTCACAATTTCAGCAAAAATCTGACTTTGCGCAATTCACTCAAAAATGATGCCAACCGGTTGCAAATGCTCCCCTGAAATCTTTGGCAATGGAAACAGCAGCCTTTTTCTCACAGGACAAGAAATGAGCCCTCAAAAACTTAACCGGCAGAAAATATTTTTTTCAAAAAATCCCTAAGCCATGGGGTCACAATTTCAGCAAAAATCTGACTTTTGGCAATTCTCTCAAAAATAGTGCCAACCGGTTGCAAATGCTCCCCTGAAAGTTTTGGAGATGGAAACAGAAGTCTTTTTATCACAGGACAATAAATCAGCCCCCAAAAACTTAACCGGCAGAAAATATTTTTTTGAAAAAATCCCTAAGCCCCGGGGTCACAATTTCAGCAAAAATCTGACTTTTGGCAATTCACTCAAAAATGGTGCCAACCGGTTGCAAATGCCCCCCTGAAATGTTTGGCGATGGAAACAAAAGGCTTTTTATCACAGGACAAGAAATCAGCCCTCAAAAACTTAACCGGCAGAAAATATTTTTTTGAAAAAATCCCTAAGCCCCGGGGTCAAAATTTCAGCAAAAATCTGACTTTTGGCAATTCACTCAAAAATGGTGCCAACCGGTTGCAAATGCTGCCCTGAAAGCTTTGGCGATGGAAACAGGAGGCTTTTTATCACAGGACAAGAAATCAGCCCTCAAAAACTTAACGGGCAGAAAATATTTTTCTGAAAAAATCCCTAAGCCCCAAGGTCACAATTTCAGCAAAAATCTGACTTTTGGCAATTCACTCAAAAACGGTGCCAAAAGCTTGAAAATGCTCCCCTGAAAGGTTTGGCACTCGAAACAGAAGCCTTTTTATCACAGGACAATAAATCAGCCCTCAAAAACTTAACCGGCAGAAAATATTTTTTTGAAAAAATTCCTAAGCCCCAGGGTCACAATTTCAGCAAAAATCTGACTTTTGGCAATTCACTCAAAAATGGTGCCAACCGGTTGCAAATGCACCCCTGAAAGGTTTGGCACTCGAAACAGAAGGGTTTTTATCACAGGACAAGAAATCAGCCCTCAAAAACTTAACCGGCAGAAAATATTTTTTTGAAAAATCCCTAAGCCCCGGGGTCACAATTTCAGCAAAAATCTGACTTTTGGCAATTCACTCAAAAATGGTGCCAACCGGTTGCAAATGCTGCCCTGAAAGCTTTGGCGATGGAAACAGAAGGCTTTTTAGCACAGGACAAGAAATCAGCCCTCAAAAACTTTACCGGCAGAAAATATTTTTTTGAAAAAATCCCTAAGCCCCGGGGTCACAATTTCAGCAAAAATCTGACTTTTGGCAATTCACTCAAAAATGGTGCCAAAAGCTTGAAAATGCTCCCCTGAAAGGTTTGGCACTCGAAACAGAAGGCTTTTTATCACAGGACAATAAATCAGCCCTCAAAAACTTAACCGGCAGAAAATATTTTTTTGAAAAAATCCCTAAGACCCGGGGTCACAATTTCAGCAAAAATCTGACTTTGCGCAATTCACTCAAAAATGGTGCCAACCGGTTGCAAATTCTCCCCTGAAATCTTTGGCAATGGAAACAGCAGCCTTTTTCTCACAGGACAAGAAATGAGCCCTCAAAAACTTAACCGGCAGAAAATATTTTTTTGAAAAAATCCCTAAGCCCCGGGGTCACAATTTCAGCAAAAATCTGACTTTTGGCAATTCTCTCAAAAATAGTGCCAACCGGTTGCAAATGCTCCCCTGAAAGTTTTGGAGATGGAAACAGAATTCTTTTTATCACAGGACAATAAATCAGCCCTCAAAAACTTAACCGGCAGAAAATATTTTTTTGAAAAAATCCCTAAGCCCCGGGGTCACAATTTCAGCAAAAATCTGACTTTTGGCAATTCACTCAAAAACGGTGCCAAAAGCTTGAAAATGTTCCCCTGAAAGGTTTGGCACTCGAAACGGAAGGCTTTTTATCACAGGACAATAAATCAGCCCTCAAAAACTTAACCGGCAGAAAATATTTTTTTGAAAAAATCCCTAAGCCCCGGGGTCACAATTTCAGCAAAAATCTGACTTTTGGCAATTCACTCAAAAATGGTGCCAACCGGTTGCAAATGCACCCCTGAAAGCTTTGGCGATGGAAAGAGAAGGGTTTTTATCACAGGACAAGAAATCAGCCCTCAAAAACTTAACCGGCTGAAAATATTTTTCTGAAAAAATCCCTAAGCCCCGGGGTCACAATTTCAGCAAAAATCTGACTTTGCGCAATTCACTCAAAAATGGTGCCAAAACTTGAAAATGCTCTCCTGAAGGGTTTGGCACTCGAAACAGAAGTCTTTTTGTCACAGGACTAGAAATTAGCCCTCAAAAACTTAACCGGCAGAAAATATTTTTCTGAAAAAATCACTAAGCCCCGAGGTCACAATTTCAAGAAAAATCTGACTTTTGGCAATTCACTCAAAAATGGTGCCAACCGGTTGCAAATGCTCCCCTGAAAGGTTTGGCACTCGAAACAGAAGGCTTTTTATCACAGGACAAGAAATCAGCCCTCAAAAACTTAACGGGCAGAAAATATTTTTTTGAAAAAATCCCTAAGCCCCGGGGTCACAATTTCAGCAAAAATCTGACTTTTGGCAATTCACTCAAAAATGGTGCCAAAACTTGAAAATGCTCTCCTGAAGGGTTTGGCACTCGAAACAGAAGTCTTTTTGTCACAGGACAAGAAATTAGCCCTCAAAAACTTAACCGGCAGAAAATATTTTTCTGAAAAAATCACTAAGCCCCGAGGTCACAATTTCAAGAAAAATCTGACTTTTGGCAATTCACTCAAAAATGGTGCCAACCGGTTGCAAATGCTCCCCTGAAAGCTTTGGCGATGGAAAGAGAAGGGTTTTTATCACAGGACAAGAAATGAGCCCTCAAAAACTTAACCGGCAGAAAATATTTTTTTGAAAAAATCCCTAAGCCCCGGGGTCACAATTTCAGCAAAAATCTGACTTTTGGCAATTCTCTCAAAAATAGTGCCAACCGGTTGCAAATGCTCCCCTGAAAGTTTTGGAGATGGAAACAGAAGTCTTTTTATCACAGGACAATAAATCAGCCCTCAAAAACTTAACCGGCAGAAAATATTTTTTTGAAAAAATCCCTAAGCCCCGGGGTCACAATTTCAGCAAAAATCTGACTTTTGGCAATTCACTCAAAAACGGTGCCAAAAGCTTGAAAATGTTCCCCTGAAAGGTTTGGCACTCGAAACAGAAGGCTTTTTATCACAGGACAAGAAATCAGCCCTCAAAAACTTAACCGGCAGAAAATATTTTTTTGAAAAAATCCCTAAGACACGGGGTCACAATTTCAGCAAAAATCTGACTTTGCGCAATTCACTCAAAAATGGTGCCAACCGGTTGCAAATGCACCCCTGAAAGCTTTGGCGATGGAAAGAGAAGGGTTTTTATCACAGGACAAGAAATCAGCCCTCAAAAACGTAACCGGCAGAAAATATTTTTTTGAAAAAATCCCTAAGCCCCGGGGTCACAATTTCAGCAAAAATCTGACTTTTGGCAATTCTCTCAAAAATAGTGCCAACCGGTTGCAAATGCTCCCCTGAAAGTTTTGGAGATGGAAACAGAAGTCTTTTTATCACAGGACAATAAATCAGCCCTCAAAAACTTAACCGGCAGAAAATATTTTTTTTGAAAAAATCCCTAAGCCCCGGGGTCACAATTTTAGCAAAAATCTGACTTTTGGCAGTTCACTCAAAAACGGTGCCAAAAGCTTGAAAATGTTCCCCTGAAAGGTTTGGCACTCGTACGGAAGGCTTTTTATCACAGGACAATAAATCAGCCCTCAAAAACTTAACCGGCAGAAAATATTCTTTTGAAAAAATCCCTAAGCCCCGGGGTCACAATTTCAGCAAAAATCTGACTTTTGGCAATTCACTCAAAAATGGTGCCAACCGGTTGCAAATGCACCCCTGAAAGCTTTGGCGATGGAAAGAGAAGGGTTTTTATCACAGGACAAGAAATCAGCCCTCAAAAACTTAACGGGCAGAAAATATTTTTTTGAAAAAATCCCTAAGCCCCGGGGTCACAATTTCAGCAAAAATCTGACTTTGCGCAATTCACTCAAAAATGGTGCCAAAACTTGAAAATGCTCTCCTGAAGGGTTTGGCACTCGAAACAGAAGTCTTTTTGTCACAGGACAAGAAATTAGCCCTCAAAAACTTAACCGGCAGAAAATATTTTTCTGAAAAAATCACTAAGCCCCGAGGTCACAATTTCAAGAAAAATCTGACTTTTGGCAATTCACTCAAAAATGGTGCCAACCGGTTGCAAATGCTCCCCTGAAAGGTTTGGCACTCGAAACAGAAGGCTTTTTATCACAGGACAATAAATCAGCCCTCAAAAACTTAACCGGCAGAAAATATTTTTTTGAAAAAATCCCTAAGCCCCGGGGTCACAATTTCAGCAAAAATCAGACTTTTCGCAATTCACCTAAAAATGGTACCAAAAGCTTGAAAATACTCCCCTGAAAGGTTTGGCACTCGAAACGGAAGGCTTTTTATCACAGGACAATAAATCAGCCCTCAAAAACTTAACCGGCTGAAAATATTTTTTTGAAAAAATCCCTAAGCCCTGGGGTCACAATTTCAGCAAAAATCTGACTTTGCGCAATTCACTCAAAAATGGTGCCAACCGGTTGCAAATGCACCCCTGAAAGCTTTGGCGATGGAAAGAGAAGGGTTTTTATCACAGGACAAGAAATGAGCCCTCAAAAACTTAACCGGCAGAAAATATTTTTTTGAAAAAATCCCTAAGCCCCGGGGTCACAATTTCAGCAAAAATCTGACTTTTGGCAATTCTCTCAAAAATAGTGCCAACAGGTTGCAAATGCTCCCCTGAAAGTTTTGGAGATGGAAACAGAAGTCTTTTTATCACAGGACAATAAATCAGCCCTCAAAAACTTAACCGGCAGAAAATATTTTTTTGAAAAAATCCCTAAGCCCCGGGGTCACAATTTCAGCAAAAATCTGACTTTTGGCAATTCACTCAAAAACGGTGCCAAAAGTTTGAAAATGTTCCCCTGAAAGGTTTGGCACTCAAAACAGAAGGCTTTTTATCACAGGACAATAAATCAGCCCTCAAAAACTTAACCGGCAGAAAATATTTTTTTGAAAAAATCCCTAAGACACGGGGTCACAATTTCAGCAAAAATCTGACTTTGCGCAATTCACTCAAAAATGGTGCCAACCGGTTGCAAATGCACCCCTGAAAGCTTTGGCGATGGAAAGAGAAGGGTTTTTATCACAGGACAAGAAATCAGCCCTCAAAAACTTAACCGGCAGAAAATATTTTTTTGAAAAAATCCCTAAGCCCCGGGGTCACAATTTCAGCAAAAATCTGACTTTTGGCAATTCTCTCAAAAATAGTGCCAACCGGTTGCAAATGCTCTCCTGAAGGGTTTGGCACTCGAAACAGAAGTCTTTTTGTCACAGGACAAGAAATTAGCCCTCAAAAACTTAACCGGCAGAAAATATTTTTCTGAAAAAATCACTAAGCCCCGAGGTCACAATTTCAAGAAAAATCTGACTTTTGGCAATTCACTCAAAATGGTGCCAACCGGTTGCAAATGCTCCCCTGAAAGGTTTGCCACTCCAAACAGAAGGCTTTTTATCACAGGACAATAAATCAGCCCTCAAAAACTTAACCGGCAGAAAATATTTTTTTGAAAAAATCCCTAAGCCCCGGGGTCACAATTTCAGCAAAAATCTGACTTTTGGCAATTCACTCAAAAATGGTGCCAACCGGTTGCAAATGCTCCCCTGAAAGCTTTGGCGATGGAAAGAGAAGGGTTTTTATCACAGGACAAGAAATGAGCCCTCAAAAACTTAACCGGCAGAAAATATTTTTTTGAAAAAATCCCTAAGCCCCGGGGTCACAATTTCAGCAAAAATCTGACTTTTGGCAATTCTCTCAAAAATAGTGCCAACCGGTTGCAAATGCTCCCCTGAAAGTTTTGGAGATGGAAACAGAAGTCTTTTTATCACAGGACAATAAATCAGCCCTCAAAAACTTAACCGGCAGAAAATATTTTTTTGAAAAAATCCCTAAGCCCCGGGGTCACAATTTCAGCAAAAATCTGACTTTTGGCAATTCACTCAAAAACGGTGCCAAAAGCTTGAAAATGTTCCCCTGAAAGGTTTGGCACTCGTACGGAAGGCTTTTTATCACAGGACAATAAATCAGCCCTCAAAAACTTAACCGGCAGAAAATATTCTTTTGAAAAAATCCCTAAGCCCCGGGGTCACAATTTCAGCAAAAATCTGACTTTTGGCAATTCACTCAAAAATGGTGCCAAAAGCTTGAAAATGCTCTCCTGAAGTGTTTGGCAATCGAAACAGAAGGCTTTTTGTCACAGGACAAGAAATTAGCCCTCAAAAACTTAACCGGCAGAAAATATTTTTCTGAAAAAATCACTAAGCCCCGAGGTCACAATTTCAAGAAAAATCTGACTTTTGGGAATTCACTCAAAAATGATGCCAACCGGTTGCAAATGCTCCCCTGAAAGGTTTGGCACTCGAAACAGAAGGCTTTTTATCACAGGACAATAAATCAGCCCTCAAAAACTTAACGGGCAGAAAATACTTTTTTGAAAAAATCCCTAAGCCCCGGGGTCACAATTTCAGCAAAAATCTGACTTTTGGCAATTCACTCAAAAATGGTGCCAACCGGTTGCAAATGCACCCCTGAAAGCTTTGGCGATGGAAAGAGAAGGGTTTTTATCACAGGACAAGAAATCAGCCCTCAAAAACTTAACGGGCAGAAAATATTTTTTTGAAAAAATCCCTAAGCCCCGGGGTCACAATTTCAGCAAAAATCTGACTTTGCGCAATTCACTCAAAAATGGTGCCAAAACTTGAAAATGCTCTCCTGAAGGGTTTGGCACTCGAAACAGAAGTCTTTTTGTCACAGGACAAGAAATTAGCCCTCAAAAACTTAACCGGCAGAAAATATTTTTCTGAAAAAATCACTAAGCCCCGAGGTCACAATTTCAAGAAAAATCTGACTTTTGGCAATTCACTCAAAAATGGTGCCAACCGGTTGCAAATGCTCCCCTGAAAGGTTTGGCACTCGAAACAGAAGGCTTTTTATCACAGGACAATAAATCAGCCCTCAAAAACTTAACCGGCAGAAAATATTTTTTTGAAAAAATCCCTAAGCCCCGGGGTCACAATTTCAGCAAAAATCAGACTTTTCGCAATTCACCTAAAAATGGTACCAAAAGCTTGAAAATACTCCCCTGAAAGGTTTGGCACTCGAAACGGAAGGCTTTTTATCACAGGACAATAAATCAGCCCTCAAAAACTTAACCGGCTGAAAATATTTTTTTGAAAAAATCCCTAAGCCCTGGGGTCACAATTTCAGCAAAAATCTGACTTTGCGCAATTCACTCAAAAATGGTGCCAACCGGTTGCAAATGCACCCCTGAAAGCTTTGGCGATGGAAAGAGAAGGGTTTTTATCACAGGACAAGAAATGAGCCCTCAAAAACTTAACCGGCAGAAAATATTTTTTTGAAAAAATCCCTAAGCCCCGGGGTCACAATTTCAGCAAAAATCTGACTTTTGGCAATTCTCTCAAAAATAGTGCCAACAGGTTGCAAATGCTCCCCTGAAAGTTTTGGAGATGGAAACAGAAGTCTTTTTATCACAGGACAATAAATCAGCCCTCAAAAACTTAACCGGCAGAAAATATTTTTTTGAAAAAATCCCTAAGCCCCGGGGTCACAATTTCAGCAAAAATCTGACTTTTGGCAATTCACTCAAAAACGGTGCCAAAAGTTTGAAAATGTTCCCCTGAAAGGTTTGGCACTCAAAACAGAAGGCTTTTTATCACAGGACAATAAATCAGCCCTCAAAAACTTAACCGGCAGAAAATATTTTTTTGAAAAAATCCCTAAGACACGGGGTCACAATTTCAGCAAAAATCTGACTTTGCGCAATTCACTCAAAAATGGTGCCAACCGGTTGCAAATGCACCCCTGAAAGCTTTGGCGATGGAAAGAGAAGGGTTTTTATCACAGGACAAGAAATCAGCCCTCAAAAACTTAACCGGCAGAAAATATTTTTTTGAAAAAATCCCTAAGCCCCGGGGTCACAATTTCAGCAAAAATCTGACTTTTGGCAATTCTCTCAAAAATAGTGCCAACCGGTTGCAAATGCTCTCCTGAAGGGTTTGGCACTCGAAACAGAAGTCTTTTTGTCACAGGACAAGAAATTAGCCCTCAAAAACTTAACCGGCAGAAAATATTTTTCTGAAAAAATCACTAAGCCCCGAGGTCACAATTTCAAGAAAAATCTGACTTTTGGCAATTCACTCAAAAATGGTGCCAACCGGTTGCAAATGCTCCCCTGAAAGGTTTGCCACTCCAAACAGAAGGCTTTTTATCACAGGACAATAAATCAGCCCTCAAAAACTTAACCGGCAGAAAATATTTTTTTGAAAAAATCCCTAAGCCCCGGGGTCACAATTTCAGCAAAAATCTGACTTTTGGCAATTCACTCAAAAATGGTGCCAACCGGTTGCAAATGCTCCCCTGAAAGCTTTGGCGATGGAAAGAGAAGGGTTTTTATCACAGGACAAGAAATGAGCCCTCAAAAACTTAACCGGCAGAAAATATTTTTTTGAAAAAATCCCTAAGCCCCGGGGTCACAATTTCAGCAAAAATCTGACTTTTGGCAATTCTCTCAAAAATAGTGCCAACCGGTTGCAAATGCTCCCCTGAAAGTTTTGGAGATGGAAACAGAAGTCTTTTTATCACAGGACAATAAATCAGCCCTCAAAAACTTAACCGGCAGAAAATATTTTTTTGAAAAAATCCCTAAGCCCCGGGGTCACAATTTCAGCAAAAATCTGACTTTTGGCAATTCACTCAAAAACGGTGCCAAAAGCTTGAAAATGTTCCCCTGAAAGGTTTGGCACTCGTACGGAAGGCTTTTTATCACAGGACAATAAATCAGCCCTCAAAAACTTAACCGGCAGAAAATATTCTTTTGAAAAAATCCCTAAGCCCCGGGGTCACAATTTCAGCAAAAATCTGACTTTTGGCATTTCACTCAACAATGGTGCCAAAAGCTTGAAAATGCTCTCCTGAAGTGTTTGGCAATCGAAACAGAAGGCTTTTTGTCACAGGACAAGAAATTAGCCCTCAAAAACTTAACCGGCAGAAAATATTTTTCTGAAAAAATCACTAAGCCCCGAGGTCACAATTTCAAGAAAAATCTGACTTTTGGGAATTCACTCAAAAATGATGCCAACCGGTTGCAAATGCTCCCCTGAAAGGTTTGGCACTCGAAACAGAAGGCTTTTTATCACAGGACAATAAATCAGCCCTCAAAAACTTAACGGGCAGAAAATACTTTTTTGAAAAAATCCCTAAGCCCCGGGGTCACAATTTCAGCAAAAATCTGACTTTTGGCAATTCACTCAAAAATGGTGCCAACCGGTTGCAAATGCACCCCTGAAAGCTTTGGCGATGGAAAGAGAAGGGTTTTTATCACAGGACAAGAAATCAGCCCTCAAAAACTTAACGGGCAGAAAATATTTTTTTGAAAAAATCCCTAAGCCCCGGGGTCACAATTTCAGCAAAAATCTGACTTTGCGCAATTCACTCAAAAATGGTGCCAAAACTTGAAAATGCTCTCCTGAAGGGTTTGGCACTCGAAACAGAAGTCTTTTTGTCACAGGACAAGAAATTAGCCCTCAAAAACTTAACCGGCAGAAAATATTTTTCTGAAAAAATCACTAAGCCCCGAGGTCACAATTTCAAGAAAAATCTGACTTTTGGCAATTCACTCAAAAATGGTGCCAACCGGTTGCAAATGCTCCCCTGAAAGGTTTGGCACTCGAAACAGAAGGCTTTTTATCACAGGACAATAAATCAGCCCTCAAAAACTTAACCGGCAGAAAATATTTTTTTGAAAAAATCCCTAAGCCCCGGGGTCACAATTTCAGCAAAAATCAGACTTTTCGCAATTCACCTAAAAATGGTACCAAAAGCTTGAAAATACTCCCCTGAAAGGTTTGGCACTCGAAACGGAAGGCTTTTTATCACAGGACAATAAATCAGCCCTCAAAAACTTAACCGGCTGAAAATATTTTTTTGAAAAAATCCCTAAGCCCTGGGGTCACAATTTCAGCAAAAATCTGACTTTGCGCAATTCACTCAAAAATGGTGCCAACCGGTTGCAAATGCACCCCTGAAAGCTTTGGCGATGGAAAGAGAAGGGTTTTTATCACAGGACAAGAAATGAGCCCTCAAAAACTTAACCGGCAGAAAATATTTTTTTGAAAAAATCCCTAAGCCCCGGGGTCACAATTTCAGCAAAAATCTGACTTTTGGCAATTCTCTCAAAAATAGTGCCAACAGGTTGCAAATGCTCCCCTGAAAGTTTTGGAGATGGAAACAGAAGTCTTTTTATCACAGGACAATAAATCAGCCCTCAAAAACTTAACCGGCAGAAAATATTTTTTTGAAAAAATCCCTAAGCCCCGGGGTCACAATTTCAGCAAAAATCTGACTTTTGGCAATTCACTCAAAAACGGTGCCAAAAGTTTGAAAATGTTCCCCTGAAAGGTTTGGCACTCGAAACAGAAGGCTTTTTATCACAGGACAAGAAATCAGCCCTCAAAAACTTAACCGGCAGAAAATATTTTTTTGAAAAAATCCCTAAGCCCAGGGGTCACAATTTCAGCAAAAATCTGACTTTGCGCAATTCACTCAAAAATGGTGCCAACCGGTTGCAAATGCACCCCTGAAAGCTTTGGCGATGGAAAGAGAAGGGTTTTTATCACAGGACAAGAAATCAGCCCTCAAAAACTTAACCGGCAGAAAATATTTTTTTGAAAAAATCCCTAAGCCCCGGGGTCACAATTTCAGCAAAAATCTGACTTTTGGCAATTCTCTCAAAAATAGTGCCAACCGGTTGCAAATGCTCCCCTGAAAGTTTTGGAGATGGAAACAGAAGTCTTTTTATCACAGGACAATAAATCAGCCCTCAAAAACTTAACCGGCGGAAAATATTTTTTTTGAAAAAATCCCTAAGCCCCGGGGTCACAATTTCAGCAAAAATCTGACTTTTGGCAATTCACTCAAAAACGGTGCCAAAAGCTTGAAAATGTTCCCCTGAAAGGTTTGGCACTCGTACGGAAGGCTTTTTATCACAGGACAATAAATCAGCCCTCAAAAACTTAACCGGCAGAAAATATTCTTTTGAAAAAATCCCTAAGCCCCGGGGTCACAATTTCAGCAAAAATCTGACTTTTGGCAATTCACTCAAAAATGGTGCCAGCCGGTTGCAAATGCACCCCTGAAAGCTTTGGCGATGGAAAGAGAAGGGTTTTTATCACAGGACAAGAAATCAGCCCTCAAAAACTTAACCGGCAGAAAATATTTTTTTGAAAAAATCCCTAAGCCCCGGGGTCACAATTTCAGCAAAAATCTGACTTTTGGCATTTCACTCAACAATGGTGCCAAAAGCTTGAAAATGCTCTCCTGAAGTGTTTGGCAATCGAAACAGAAGGCTTTTTGTCACAGGACAAGAAATTAGCCCTCAAAAACTTAACCGGCAGAAAATATTTTTCTGAAAAAATCACTAAGCCCCGAGGTCACAATTTCAAGAAAAATCAGACTTTCGGGAATTCACTCAAAAATGATGCCAACCGGTTGCAAATGCTCCCCTGAAAGGTTTGGCACTTGAAACAGAAGGCTTTTTATCACAGGACAATAAATCAGCCCTCAAAAACTTAACGGGCAGAAAATACTTTTTTGAAAAAATCCCTAAGCCCCGGGGTCACAATTTCAGCAAAAATCTGACTTTTGGCAATTCACTCAAAAATGGTGCCAACCGGTTGCAAATGCACCCCTGAAAGCTTTGGCGATGGAGAGAGAAGGGTTTTTATCACAGGACAAGAAATCAGCCCTCAAAAACTTAACGGGCAGAAAATATTTTTTTGAAAAAATCCCTAAGCCCCGGGGTCACAATTTCAGCAAAAATCTGACTTTGCGCAATTCACTCAAAAATGGTGCCAAAACTTGAAAATGCTCTCCTGAAGGGTTTGGCACTCGAAACAGAAGTCTTTTTGTCACAGGACAAGAAATTAGCCCTCAAAAACTTAACCGGCAGAAAATATTTTTCTGAAAAAAATCACTAAGCCCGAGGTCACAATTTCAAGAAAAATCTGACTTTGGCAATTCACTCAAAAATGGTGCCAACCGGTTGCAAATGCTCCCCTGAAGGTTTGGCACTCGAAACAGAAGGCTTTTTATCACAGGACAATAAATCAGCCCTCAAAAAACTTAACGGCAGAAAATATTTTTTGAAAAATCCCTAAGCCCCGGGGTCACAATTTCAGCAAAATCAGACTTTTTCGCAATTCACCTAAAAATGGTACCAAAAGCCTTGAAATACTCCCCTGAAAGGTTTTGGCACTCGAAACGGAAAGGCTTTTTATCACAGGACAATAATCAGCCCCTCAAAAACTTAACCGGCTGAAAATATTTTTTTTGAAAAAATCCCTAAGCCCTGGGGTCACAATTTCAGCAAAAATCTGACTTTGCGCAATTCAATCAAAAATGGTGCCAACCGGTTGCAAATGCACCCCTGAAAGCTTTGGCGATGGAAAGAGAAGGGTTTTTATCACAGGACAATAAATGAGCCCTCAAAAACTTAACCGGCAGAAAATATTTTTTTGAAAAAATCCCTAAGCCCCGGGGTCACAATTTCAGCAAAAATCTGACTTTTGGCAATTCTCTCAAAAATAGTGCCAACAGGTTGCAAATGCTCCCCTGAAAGTTTTGGAGATGGAAACAGAAGTCTTTTTATCACAGGACAATAAATCAGCCCTCAAAAACTTAACCGGCAGAAAATATTTTTTTGAAAAAATCCCTAAGCCCCGGGGTCACAATTTCAGCAAAAATCTGACTTTTGGCAATTCACTCAAAAACGGTGCCAAAAGTTTGAAAATGTTCCCCTGAAAGGTTTGGCACTCGA
>NW_027670066.1:0-42565 GCF_964188305.1 Podarcis bocagei
AAGCCCCGGGGTCACAATTTCAGCAAAATCTTAAATTCTCCAGTTCACTCAAAAATGGTGCCAAATTCTTGCAAATTCTCCCCTGAAAGCTTTGGTGGTGGAAACAGAAGCCTTTTTGTCATAGGAAATGAAATCAGCTCTCAAAGACAAAAACTGTGAAAAAAAAAATTTCTAAGCCCGGGGTCACAATTTCAGCAAAAATCTGAAATTTTCCAATTCACTCCAAAATGGTGCCAAACTGTTGCAAATTCTCCCCTGAAAGGTTTGGCGGTGGAAACAGAAGCCTTTTTGTCATAGGAAATGAAAGCAGCTCTCGAAGACAAAACCTGTGGAAAAAATTTTTTGTAAGCCCCGGGGTGACAATTTCAGCAAAAATCTGAAATTCTCCAATTCACTCAACAATGGTGCCAAACTCTTGCAAATTCTCCCCTGAAAGGTTTGGCGGAGGAAACAGAAGTCTTTTTGTCATAGGAAATGAAATCAGCCCTCAAAGACAAAACCTGTGGAAAAAAATTTTCTAAGCCCCGGGGTCACAATTTCAGCAAAAAACTGAAATTTTCCAATTCACTCCAAAAGGGTGCCAAACTGTTGCAAATTCTCCCCTGAAATGTTTGGCGGTGGAAACAGAAGGATTTTTATCATAGGCCAAGAAATCAGCCCTCGACAATTTTACCTGTGGAAAAAAAAATTCTAAGCCCCGGGGTCACAATTTCAGCAAAAATCTGAAATTCTCCAGTTCACTCAAAAATGGTGCCAAACTGTTGCAAATTCTCCCTGAAAGCTTTGGTGGTGGAAACAGAAGCCTTTTTGTCATAGGAAATGAAATCGGCTCTCAAAGACAAAACCTGTGAAAAAATTTTTTTCTAAGCCCCGGGGTCACAATTTCAGCAAAAACTGAAATTTTCCAATTCACTCCAAAAGGGTGCCAAACTGTTGCAAATTCTCCCCTGAAAGGTTTGGCGGTGGAAACAGAAGCCTTTTTGTTATAGGAAATGAAAGCAGCTCTCGAAGACAAAACCTGTGAAAAAAAATTCTAAGCCCCGGGGTCACAATTTCAGCAAAAAACTGGAAATTTTCCAATTCACTCCAAAATGGTGCCAAACTGTTGCAAATTCTCCCTGAAAGGTTTGGCGGAGGAAACAGAAGTCTTTTTGTCATAGGAAATGAAATCAGCCCTCAAAGACAAAACCTGTGGAAAAAAAAATTTCTAAGCCCCGGGGTCACAATTTCAGCAAAAATCTTAAATTCTCCAATTCTCTCAAAAATGGTGCCAAACTGTTGCAAATTGTCTCCTGAAAGCTTTGGCGGTGGAAACAGAAGCCTGTTTTGTCATAGGAAATGAAATCAGCTCTCGAAGACAAAACTTGTAAAAAAAATTTTTTCTAAGCCCCGGGGTCACATTTCAGCAAAAACTGAAATTTCCAATTCACTCCAAAATGGTGCCAAACTGTTGCAAATTCTCCCTGAAAGGTTTGGCGGTGGAAACAGAAGTCTTTTGTCATAGGAAATGAAATCAGCTCTCGAAGACAAAACCTGTGAAAAAATTTTTTTTGTAAGCCCCGGGGTCACAATTTCAGCAAAAACCTGAAAATTCTCCAATTCACTCCAAAATGGTGCCAAACTGTTGCAAATTCTCGCCTGAAAGGTTTGGTGAGGAAACAGAAGTCTTTTTGTCATAGGAAATGAAATCAGCCCTCGAAGACAAAAACTGTGGGAAAAAAATTTTCTAAGCCCCGGGGTCACAATTTCAGCAAAAATCTGAAATTCTCCAATTCACTCAAAAACGGTGCCAAACTGTTGCAAATTCTCCCCTGAAAGGTTTGGCGGAGGAAACAGAAGTCTTTTCGTCATAGGAAATGAAATCAGCCCTCGAAGACAAAACCTGTGGAAAAATTTTTTTCTAAGCCCCGGGGTCACAATTTCAGCAAAAATCTGAAATGCTACAGTTCACTCAAAAATGGTGCCAAACTCTTGCAAAATTCTCCCCTGAAAGATTTGGGTGGTGGAAACAGAAGGATTTTTATCATAGGCCAAGAAATCAGTCCTCGAAGACAAAACCTGTGGAAAAAATTTTCTGAGCCCCGGGGTTACAATTTCAGCAAAAATCTGAAATTCTCCAATTCTCTCCAAAATGGTGCCAAACTGTTGCAAATTCTCCCCTGAAAGGTTTGGCGGTGGAAACAGAAGCCTTTTTGTCATAGGAAATGAAAGCAGCTCTCGAAGACAAAACCTGTGAAAAAAAAATTTCTAAGCCCCGGGGTCACAATTTCAGCAAAAATCTGAAATTCTCCAGTTCACTCCAAAATGGTGCCAAACTGTTGCAAATTCTCCCCTGAAAGGTTTGGCGGTGGAAACAGAAGCCTTTTTGTCATAGGAAATGAAATCAGCTCTCGAAGACAAAACCTGTGAAAAAAAAAATTTCTAAGCCCCGGGGGTCACAATTTCAGCAAAAATCTGAAATTCTCCAATTCACTCAAAAATGGTGCCAAACTGTTGCAAATTCTCCCCTGAAAGCTTTGGCGGTGGAACAGAAGCCTTTTTGTCATAGGAAATGAAATCAGCTCTCGAAGACAAAACTGTGAAAAAAATTTTTTGTAAGCCCCGGGGTCACAATTTCAGCAAAAATCTGAAATTCTCCAATTCACTCAAAAATGGTGCCAAACTGTTGCAAATTCTCCCCTGAAAGGTTTGGCGGTGGAAACAGAAGGATTTTTATCATAGGCAAAGAAATCAGCCCTCGACAACTTTACCTGTGAAAAAAAATTTCTAAGCCCCAGGGTCACAATTTCAGCAAAAATCTGAAATTCTCCAGTTCACTCCAAAATGTGCCAAACTGTTGCAAATTCTCCCCTGAAAGGTTTGGCGGTGGAAACAGAAGCCTTTTTGTCAGAGAAATGAAATCAGCTCTCAAAGACAAAACCTGTGAAAAAAAAATTTCTAAGCCCCGGGGTCACAATTTCAGCAAAAATCTGAAATTTTCCAATTCACTCCAAAATGGTGCCAAACTGTTGCAAATTCTCCCCTGAAAGGTTTGGCGGTGGAAACAGAAGCCTTTTTGTCATAGGAAATGAAAGCAGCTCTCGAAGACAAAACCTGTGAAAAAAAAATTTGTAAGCCCCGGGGTCACAATTTCAGCAAAAATCTTAAATTCTCCAATTCTCTCAAAAATGGTGCCAAACTGTTGCAAATTCTCCCCTGAAAGCTTTGGCGGTGGAAACAGAAGCCTTTTTGTCATAGGAAATGAAATCAGCTCTCGAAGACAAAACCTGTGAAAAAAAAATTTTGTAAACCCCGGGGTCACAATTTCAGCAAAAATCTGAAATTCTCCAATTCACTCAAAAATGGTGCCAAACTGTTGCAAATTCTCGCCTGAAAGGTTTGGTGGAGGAAACAGAAGTCTTTTTGTCATAGGAAATGAAATCAGCCCTCGAAGACAAAACCTGTGGGAAAAAAATTTTCTAAGCCCCGGGGTCACAATTTCAGCAAAAATCTGAAATTTTCCAATTCACTCCAAAATGGTGCCAAACTGTTGCAAATTCTCCCCTGAAAGGTTTGGCGGTGGAAACAGAAGGATTTTTATCATAGGCCAAGAAATCAGCCCTTGACAACTTTACCTGTGAAAAAAAAAATTTGTAAGCCCCGGGGTCACAATTTCAGCAAAAATCTGAAATTCTCCAATTCACTCAAAAATGGTGCCAAACTGTTGCAAATTCTCCCCTGAAAGCTTTGGCGGTGGAAACAGAAGCCTTTTTGTCATAGGAAATAAAATCAGCTCTCGAAGACAAAACCTGTGAAAAAAAAATTTTGTAAGCCCCGGGGTCACAATTTCAGCAAAAAACTGAAATTCTCCAATTCACTCAAAAATGGTGCCAAACTGTTGCAAATTCTCGCCTGAAAGGTTTGGTGGAGGAAACAGAAGTCTTTTTGTCATAGGAAATGAAATCAGCCCTCGAAGACAAAACCTGTGGGAAAAAAATTTTCTAAGCCCCGGGGTCACAATTTCAGCAAAAATCTGAAATTCTCCAATTCACTCCAAAATGGTGCCAAACTGTTGCAAATTCTCCCCTGAAAGGTTTGGCGGTGGAAACAGAAGCCTTTTTGTCATAGGAAATGAAATCTGCTCTCAAAGACAAAACCTTTGAAAAAAAAATTTTCTAAGCCCCGGGGTCACAATTTCAGCAAAAAACTGAAATTTTCCAATTCACTCCAAAATGGTGCCAAACTGTTGCAAATTCTCCCCTGAAAGGTTTGGCGGTGGAAACAGAAGTCTTTTTGTCATAGGAAATGAAATCAGCCCTCGACAACTTTACCTGTGGAAAAAAAAATTTCTAAGCCCCGGGGTCACAATTTCAGCAAAAATCTGAAATTCTCCAATTCACTCAAAAATGGTGCCAAACTGTTGCAAATTCTCGCCTGAAAGGTTTGGTGGAGGAAACAGAAGTCTTTTTGTCATAGGAAATGAATTCAGCCCTCGAAGACAAAACCTGTGGGAAAAAAATTTTCTAAGCCCCGGGGTCACAATTTCAGCAAAAAACTGAAATTTTCCAATTCACTCCAAAAGGGTGCCAAACTGTTGCAAATTCTCCCCTGAAAGGTTTGGCGGTGGGAACAGAAGGATTTTTATCATAGGCCAAGAAATCAGCCCTCGACAATTTTACCTGTGGAAAAAAAAATTTCTAAGCCCCGGGGTCACAATTTCAGCAAAAATCTGAAATTCTCCAGTTCACTCAAAAATGGTGCCAAACTGTTGCAAATTCTCCCCTGAAAGGTTTGGCGGTGGAAACAGAAGCCTTTTTGTCATAGGAAATGAAATCGGCTCTCAAAGACAAAACCTGTGAAAAAAATTTTTTCTAAGCCCCGGGGTCACAATTTCAGCAAAAAACTGAAATTTTCCAATTCACTCCAAAAGGGTGCCAAACTGTTGCAAATTCTCCCCTGAAAGGTTTGGCGGTGGAAACAGAAGCCTTTTTGTCATAGGAAATGAAAGCAGCTCTCGAAGACAAAACCTGTGAAAAAAAAAAATTCTAAGCCCCGGGGTCACAATTTCAGCAAAAAACTGAAATTTTCCAATTCACTCCAAAATGGTGCCAAACTGTTGCAAATTCTCCCCTGAAAAGTTTGGCGGAGGAAACAGAAGTCTTTTTGTCATAGGAAATGAAATCAGCCCTCGACAACTTTACCTGTGGAAAAAAAAATTTCTAAGCCCCGGGGTCACAATTTCAGCAAAAATCTGAAATTCTCCAATTCACTCAAAAATGGTGCCAAACTGTTGCAAATTCTCGCCTGAAAGGTTTGGTGGAGGAAACAGAAGTCTTTTTGTCATAGGAAATGAATTCAGCCCTCGAAGACAAAACCTGTGGGAAAAAAATTTTCTAAGCCCCGGGGTCACAATTTCAGCAAAAAACTGAAATTTTCCAATTCACTCCAAAAGGGTGCCAAACTGTTGCAAATTCTCCCCTGAAAGGTTTGGCGGTGGGAACAGAAGGATTTTTATCATAGGCCAAGAAATCAGCCCTCGACAATTTTACCTGTGGAAAAAAAAATTTCTAAGCCCCGGGGTCACAATTTCAGCAAAAATCTGAAATTCTCCAGTTCACTCAAAAATGGTGCCAAACTGTTGCAAATTCTCCCCTGAAAGGTTTGGCGGTGGAAACAGAAGCCTTTTTGTCATAGGAAATGAAATCGGCTCTCAAAGACAAAACCTGTGAAAAAATTTTTTTCTAAGCCCCGGGGTCACAATTTCAGCAAAAAACTGAAATTTTCCAATTCACTCCAAAAGGGTGCCAAACTGTTGCAAATTCTCCCCTGAAAGGTTTGGCGGTGGAAACAGAAGCCTTTTTGTCATAGGAAATGAAAGCAGCTCTCGAAGACAAAACCTGTGAAAAAAAAAAAATTCTAAGCCCCGGGGTCACAATTTCAGCAAAAAACTGAAATTTTCCAATTCACTCCAAAATGGTGCCAAACTGTTGCAAATTCTCCCCTGAAAGGTTTGGCGGAGGAAACAGAAGTCTTTTTGTCATAGGAAATGAAATCAGCCCTCAAAGACAAAACCTGTGGGAAAAAAAATTTCTAAGCCCCGGGGTCACAATTTCAGCAAAAATCTTAAATTCTCCAATTCTCTCAAAAATGGTGCCAAACTGTTGCAAATTGTCTCCTGAAAGCTTTGGCGGTGGAAACAGAAGCCTTTTTGTCATAGGAAATGAAATCAGCTCTCGAAGACAAAACTTGTAAAAAAATTTTTTTCTAAGCCCCGGGGTCACAATTTCAGCAAAAAACTGAAATTTTCCAATTCACTCCAAAATGGTGCCAAACTGTTGCAAATTCTCCCCTGAAAGGTTTGGCGGTGGAAACAGAAGTCTTTTTGTCATAGGAAATGAAATCAGCTCTCGAAGACAAAACCTGTGAAAAAATTTTTTTGTAAGCCCCGGGGTCACAATTTCAGCAAAAATCTGAAATTCTCCAATTCACTCAAAAATGGTGCCAAACTGTTGCAAATTCTCGCCTGAAAGGTTTGGTGGAGGAAACAGAAGTCTTTTTGTCATAGGAAATGAAATCAGCCCTCGAAGACAAAACCTGTGGGAAAAAAATTTTCTAAGCCCCGGGGTCACAATTTCAGCAAAAATCTGAAATTCTCCAATTCACTCAAAAATGGTGCCAAACTGTTGCAAATTCTCCCCTGAAAGGTTTGGCGGTGGAAACAGAAGGATTTTTATCATAGGCCAAGAAATCAGCCCTCGACAACTTTACCTGTGGAAAAAAAAATTTCTAAGCCCCGGGGTCACAATTTCAGCAAAAATCTGAAATTCTCCAGTTCACTCAAAAATGGTGCCAAATTCTTGCAAATTCTCCCCTGAAAGCTTTGGTGGTGGAAACAGAAGCCTTTTTGTCATAGGAAATGAAATCAGCTCTCAAAGACAAAAACTGTGAAAAAAAAAATTTCTAAGCCCCGGGGTCACAATTTCAGCAAAAATCTGAAATTTTCCAATTCACTCCAAAATGGTGCCAAACTGTTGCAAATTCTCCCCTGAAAGGTTTGGCAGTGGAAACAGAAGCCTTTTTGTCATAGGAAATGAAATCAGCTCTCGAAGACAAAACCTGTGGAAAAATTTTTTTGTAAGCCCCGGGGTGACAATTTCAGCAAAAATCTGAAATTCTCCAATTCACTCAACAATGGTGCCAAACTCTTGCAAATTCTCCCCTGAAAGGTTTGGCGGAGGAAACAGAAGTCTTTTTGTCATAGGAAATGAAATCAGCCCTCAAAGACAAAACCTGTGGAAAAAAAATTTTCTAAGCCCCGGAGTCACAATTTCAGCAAAAATCTTAAATTCTCCAATTCTCTCAAAAATGGTGCCAAACTGTTGCAAATTGTCTCCTGAAAGCTTTGGCGGTGGAAACAGAAGCCTTTTTGTCATAGGAAATGAAATCAGCTCTCGAAGACAAAACCTGTAAAAAAAAATTTTTCTAAGCCCCGGGGTCACAATTTCAGCAAAAAACTGAAATTTTCCAATTCACTCCAAAATGGTGCCAAACTGTTGCAAATTCTCCCCTGAAAGGTTTGGCGGTGGAAACAGAAGCCTTTTTGTCATAGGAAATGAAAGCAGCTCTCGAAGACAATACCTGTGAAAAAAAAATTTTGTAAGCCCCGGGGTCACAATTTCAGCAAAAATCTGAAATTCTCCAATTCTCTCAAACAGGGTGCCAAAATGTTGCAAATTCTCCCCTGAAAGGTTTGGCGGTGGAAACAGAAGTCTTTTTATCATAGGAAATGAAATCAGCCCTCGAGAACTTTACCTGTGAAAAAAAAATTCTAAGCCCCGGGGTCACAATTTCAGCAAAAATCTGAAATTCTCCAGTTCACTCAAAAATGGTGCCAAACTGTTGCAAATTCTCCCCTGAAAGCTTTGGTGGTGGAAACAGAAGCCTTTTTGTCACAGGAAATGAAATCAGCTCTCAAAGACAAAACCTGTGAAAAAAATTTTTTCTAAGCCCCGGGGTCACAATTTCAGCAAAAAACTGAAATTTTCCAATTCACTCCAAAATGGTGCCAAACTGTTGCAAATTCTCCCCTGAAAGGTTTGGCGGTTGAAACAGAAGTCTTTTTGTCATAGGAAATGAAATCAGCCCTCGACAACTTTACCTGTGGGGAAAAAAATTTCTAAGCCCCGGGGTCACAATTTCAGCAAAAATCTGAAATTCTCCAATTCTCTCAAAAATGGTGCCAAACTGTTGCAAATTCTCCCCTGAAAGCTTTGGCGGTGGATACAGAAGCCTTTTTGTCATAGGAAATGAAATCAGCCCTCGAAGACAAAACCTGTGGGAAAAAATTTTTTCTAAGCCCCGGGGTCACAATTTCAGCAAAAAACTGAAATTTTCCAATTTTCTCCAAAATGGTGCCAAACTGTTGCAAATTTTCCCCTGAAAGGTTTGGCGGTGGAAACAGAAGGCTTTTTATCATAGGAAATGAAATCAGCCCTCGAGAACTTTACCTGTGAAAAAAAAAATTTCTAAGCCCCGGGGTCACAATTTCAGCAAAAATCTGAAATTCTCCAATTCACTCAAAAATGGTCCCAAACTGTTGCTAATTCTCCCCTGAAAGCTTTGGAGGAGAAAATAGATGTCTTTTTGTCATAGGAAATGAAATCAGCCCTCGAGAACTTTACCTGTGAAAAAAAAACTTCTAAGCCCCGGGGTCACAATTTCAGCAAAAATCTGAAATTCTCCAATTCTCTCAAAAACGGTGCCAAACTGTTGCAAATTCTCCCCTGAAAGGTTTGGCGGAGGAAACAGAAGTCTTTTCGTCATAGGAAATGAAATCAGCCCTCGAAGACAAAACCTGTGGAAAAATTTTTTTCTAAGCCCCGGGGTCACAATTTCAGCAAAAATCTGAAATTCTACAGTTCACTCAAAAATGGTGCCAAACTCTTGCAAATTCTCCCCTGAAAGATTTGGCGGTGGAAACAGAAGGATTTTTATCATAGGCCAAGAAATCAGCCCTCGACAACTTTACCTGTGGAAAAAAAAAATTTCTAAGCCCCGGGGTCACAATTTCAGCAAAAATCTGAAATTCTCCAGTTCACTCAAAAATGGTGCCAAACTGTTGCAAATTCTCCCCTGAAAGGTTTGGCGGTGGAAACAGAAGCCTTTTTGTCATAGGAAATGAAAGCAGCTCTCGAAGACAAAACCTGTGGAAAAAATTTTCTGAGCCCCGGGGTCACAATTTCAGCAAAAATCTGAAATTCTCCAATTCTCTCCAAAATGGTGCCAAACTGTTGCAAATTCTCCCCTGAAAGGTTTGGCGGTGGAAACAGAAGCCTTTTTGTCATAGGAAATGAAAGCAGCTCTCGAAGACAAAACCTGTGAAAAAAAAATTTTCTAAGCCCCGGGGTCACAATTTCAGCAAAAATCTGAAATTCTCCAATTCTCTCCAAAATGGTGCCAAACTGTTGCAAATTCTCCCCTGAAAGCTTTGGCGGTGGAAACAGAAGTCTTTTTGTCATAGGAAATGAAATCAGCCCTCGAAGACAAAACCTGTGGGAAAAAAAATTTCTAAGCCCCGGGGTCACAATTTCAGCAAAAATCTGAAATTCTCCAATTCACTCAAAAATGGTGCCAAACTGTTGCAAATTCTCCCCTGAAAGGTTTGGCGGTGGAAACAGAAGGATTTTTATCATAGACCAAGAAATCAGCCCTCGACAACTTTACCTGTGGAAAAAAAAATTTCTAAGCCCCGGGGTCACAATTTCAGCAAAAATCTGAAATTCTCCAGTTCACTCCAAAATGGTGCCAAACTGTTGCAAATTCTCCCCTGAAAGGTTTGGCGGAGGAAACAGAAGTCTTTTCGTCATAGGAAATGAAATCAGCCCTCGAAGACAAAACCTGTGGAAGAATTTTTTTCTAAGCCCCGGGGTCACAATTTCAGCAAAAATCTGAAATTCTACAGTTCACTCAAAAATGGTGCCAAACTCTTGCAAATTCTCCCCTGAAAGATTTGGCGGTGGAAACAGAAGCCTTTTTATCATAGGAAATGAAATCAGTCCTCGAAGAGAAAACTTATGGGGGAAAAAAAATTCTAAGCCCCGAGGTCACAATTTCAGCAAAAATCTGAAATTCTCCAGTTCACTCAAAAATGGTGCCAAACTCTTGCAAATTCTCCCCTGAAAGATTTGGCGGTGGAAACAGAAGGATTTTTATCATAGGCCAAGAAATCAGCCCTCGACAACTTTACCTGTGGAAAAAAAAAATTTCTAAGCCCCGGGGTCACAATTTCAGCAAAAATCTGAAATTCTCCAGTTCACTCAAAAATGGTGCCAAACTGTTGCAAATTCTCCCCTGAAAGGTTTGGCGGTGGAAACAGAAGCCTTTTTGTCATAGGAAATGAAAGCAGCTCTCGAAGACAAAACCTGTGGAAAAAATTTTCTAAGCCCCGGGGTCACAATTTCAGCAAAAATCTGAAATTCTACAGTTCACTCAAAAATGGTGCCAAACTCTTGCAAATTCTCCCCTGAAAGATTTGGCGGTGGAAACAGAAGGATTTTTATCATAGGCCAAGAAATCAGCCCTCGACAACTTTACCTGTGGGGAAAAAAAATTTCTAAGCCCCGGGGTCACAATTTCAGCAAAAATCTGAAATTCTCCAGTTCACTCAAAAATGGTGCCAAACTGTTGCAAATTCTCCCCTGAAAGGTTTGGCGGTGGAAACAGAAGCCTTTTTGTCATAGGAAATGAAAGCAGCTCTCGAAGACAAAACCTGTGGAAAAAATTTTCTGAGCCCCGGGGTCACAATTTCAGCAAAAATCTGAAATTCTCCAATTCTCTCCAAAATGGTGCCAAACTGTTGCAAATTCTCCCCTGAAAGGTTTGGCGGTGGAAACAGAAGCCTTTTTGTCATAGGAAATGAAAGCAGCTCTCGAAGACAAAACCTGTGAAAAAAAAATTTTCTAAGCCCCGGGGTCACAATTTCAGCAAAAATCTGAAATTCTCCAATTCTCTCCAAAATGGTGCCAAACTGTTGCAAATTCTCCCCTGAAAGCTTTGGCGGTGGAAACAGAAGTCTTTTTGTCATAGGAAATGAAATCAGCCCTCGAAGACAAAACCTGTGGGAAAAAAAATTTCTAAGCCCCGGGGTCACAATTTCAGCAAAAATCTGAAATTCTCCAATTCACTCAAAAATGGTGCCAAACTGTTGCAAATTCTCCCCTGAAAGGTTTGGCGGTGGAAACAGAAGGATTTTTATCATAGACCAAGAAATCAGCCCTCGACAACTTTACCTGTGGAAAAAAAAATTTCTAAGCCCCGGGGTCACAATTTCAGCAAAAATCTGAAATTCTCCAGTTCACTCCAAAATGGTGCCAAACTGTTGCAAATTCTCCCCTGAAAGGTTTGGCGGAGGAAACAGAAGTCTTTTCGTCATAGGAAATGAAATCAGCCCTCGAAGACAAAACCTGTGGAAGAATTTTTTTCTAAGCCCCGGGGTCACAATTTCAGCAAAAATCTGAAATTCTACAGTTCACTCAAAAATGGTGCCAAACTCTTGCAAATTCTCCCCTGAAAGATTTGGCGGTGGAAACAGAAGCCTTTTTATCATAGGAAATGAAATCAGTCCTCGAAGAGAAAACTTATGGGGGGAAAAAAATTCTAAGCCCCGAGGTCACAATTTCAGCAAAAATCTGAAATTCTCCAGTTCACTCAAAAATGGTGCCAAACTCTTGCAAATTCTCCCCTGAAAGATTTGGCGGTGGAAACAGAAGGATTTTTATCATAGGCCAAGAAATCAGCCCTCGACAACTTTACCTGTGGAAAAAAAAAATTTCTAAGCCCCGGGGTCACAATTTCAGCAAAAATCTGAAATTCTCCAGTTCACTCAAAAATGGTGCCAAACTGTTGCAAATTCTCCCCTGAAAGCTTTGGTGGTGGAAACAGAAGCCTTTTTGTCATAGGAAATGAAATCAGCTCTCAAAGACAAAACCTGTGAAAAAAAAATTTTCTAAGCCCCGGGGTCACAATTTCAGCAAAAAACTGAAATTTTCCAATTCACTCCAAAATGGTGCCAAACTGTTGCAAATTGTCCCCTGAAAGGTTTGGCGGTGGAAACAGAAGTCTTTTTGTCATAGGAAATGAAATCAGCCCTCGACAACATTACCTGTGGAAAAAAAAATTTTCTAAGCCCCGGGGTCACAATTTCAGCAAAAATCTGAAATTCTCCAGTTCACTCAAAAATGGTTCCAAACTGTTGCAAATTCTCCCATGAAAGTTCTGGCGGTGGAAACAGAAGTCTTTTTAACATAGGAAATGAAATCAGTCCTCGAAGACAAAACCTGTGGAAAAAATTTTCTGAGCCCCGGGGTCACAATTTCAGCAAAAATCTGAAATTCTCCAATTCTCTCCAAAATGGTGCCAAACTGTTGCAAATTCTCCCCTGAAAGGTTTGGCGGTGGAAACAGAAGCCTTTTTGTCATAGGAAATGAAAGCAGCTCTCGAAGACAAAACCTGTGAAAAAAAAATTTTCTAAGCCCCGGGGTCACAATTTCAGCAAAAATCTGAAATTCTCCAATTCTCTCCAAAATGGTGCCAAACTGTTGCAAATTCTCCCCTGAAAGGTTTGGCGGTGGAAACAGAAGCCTTTTTGTCAGAGGAAATGAAATCAGCTCTCAAAGACAAAACCTGTGAAAAAAAATTTTTGTAAGCCCCAGGGGTCACAATTTCAGCAAAAATCTGAAATTCTCCAATTCACTCAAAAATGGTGCCAAACTGTTGCAAATTCTCCCCTGAAAGGTTTGGCGGTGGAAACAGAAGGATTTTTATCATAGACCAAGAAATCAGCCCTCGACAACTTTACCTGTGGAAAAAAAAATTTCTAAGCCCCGGGGTCACAATTTCAGCAAAAATCTGAAATTCTCCAGTTCACTCAAAAATGGTTCCAAACTGTTGCAAATTCTCCCATGAAAGTTCTGGCGGTGGAAACAGAAGTCTTTTTAACATAGGAAATGAAATCAGTCCTCGAAGACAAAACCTGTGGAAAAAATTTTCTGAGCCCCGGGGTCACAATTTCAGCAAAAATCTGAAATTCTCCAATTCTCTCCAAAATGGTGCCAAACTGTTGCAAATTCTCCCCTGAAAGGTTTGGCGGTGGAAACAGAAGCCTTTTTGTCATAGGAAATGAAAGCAGCTCTCGAAGACAAAACCTGTGAAAAAAAAAATTTCTAAGCCCCGGGGTCACAATTTCAGCAAAAATCTGAAATTCTCCAATTCTCTCCAAAATGGTGCCAAACTGTTGCAAATTCTCCCCTGAAAGCTTTGGCGGTGGAAACAGAAGTCTTTTTGTCATAGGAAATGAAATCAGCCCTCGAAGACAAAACCTGTGGGAAAAAAAATTTCTAAGCCCCGGGGTCACAATTTCAGCAAAAATCTGAAATTCTCCAGTTCACTCCAAAATGGTGCCAAACTGTTGCAAATTCTCCCCTGAAAGGTTTGGCGGTGGAAACAGAAGGATTTTTATCATAGGCCAAGAAATCAGCCCTCGACAACTTTACCTGTGGAAAAAAAAATTTCTAAGCCCCGGGGTCACAATTTCAGCAAAAATCTGAAATTCTCCAGTTCACTCCAAAATGGTGCCAAACTGTTGCAAATTCTCCCCTGAAAGGTTTGGCGGTGGAAACAGAAGCCTTTTTGTCAGAGGAAATGAAATCAGCTCTCAAAGACAAAACCTGTGAAAAAAAAATTTCTAAGCCCCGGGGTCACAATTTCAGCAAAAATCTGAAATTTTCCAATTCACTCCAAAATGGTGCCAAACTGTTGCAAATTCTCCCCTGAAAGGTTTGGCGGTGGAAACAGAAGCCTTTTTGTCATAGGAAATGAAAGCAGCTCTCGAAGACAAAACCTGTGAAAAAAAAAATTTGTAAGCCCCGGGGTCACAATTTCAGCAAAAATCTGAAATTCTCCAATTCACTCAAAAATGGTGCCAAACTGTTGCAAATTCTCCCCTGAAAGCTTTGGCGGTGGAAACAGAAGCCTTTTTGTCATAGGAAATGAAATTAGCTCAAGAAGACAAAACCTGTGAAAAAAAAATTTTGTAAGCCCCGGGGTCACAATTTCAGCAAAAATCTGAAATTCTCCAATTCACTCAAAAATGGTGCCAAACTGTTGCAAATTCTCCCCTGAAAGGTTTGGCGGTGGAAACAGAAGGATTTTTATCATAGGCCAAGAAATCAGCCCTCGACAACTTTACCTGTGGAAAAAAAAAATTCTAAGCCCCGGGGTCACAATTTCAGCAAAAATCTGAAATTCTCCAGTTCACTCCAAAATGGTGCCAAACTGTTGCAAATTCTCCCCTGAAAGGTTTGGCGGTGGAAACAGAAGCCTTTTTGTCAGAGGAAATGAAATCAGCTCTCAAAGACAAAACCTGTGAAAAAAAAATTTCTAAGCCCCGGGGTCACAATTTCAGCAAAAATCTGAAATTTTCCAATTCACTCCAAAATGGTGCCAAACTGTTGCAAATTCTCCCCTGAAAGGTTTGGCGGTGGAAACAGAAGCCTTTTTGTCATAGGAAATGAAAGCAGCTCTCGAAGACAAAACCTGTGAAAAAAAAATTTGTAAGCCCCGGGGTCACAATTTCAGCAAAAATCTTAAATTCTCCAATTCTCTCAAAAATGGTGCCAAACTGTTGCAAATTCTCCCCTGAAAGCTTTGGCGGTGGAAACAGAAGCCTTTTTGTCATAGGAAATGAAATCAGCTCTCGAAGACAAAACCTGTGAAAAAAAAATTTTGTAAGCCCCGGGGTCACAATTTCAGCAAAAATCTGAAATTCTCCAATTCACTCAAAAATGGTGCCAAACTGTTGCAAATTCTCGCCTGAAAGGTTTGGTGGAGGAAACAGAAGTCTTTTTGTCATAGGAAATGAAATCAGCCCTCGAAGACAAAACCTGTGGGAAAAAAAATTTCTAAGCCCCGGGGTCACAATTTCAGCAAAAATCTGAAATTCTCCAGTTCACTCCAAAATGGTGCCAAACTGTTGCAAATTCTCCCCTGAAAGGTTTGGCGGTGGAAACAGAAGCCTTTTTGTTATAGGAAATGAAATCAGCTCTCAAAGACAAAACCTGTGAAAAAAAAATTTCTAAGCCCCGGGGTCACAATTTCAGCAAAAATCTGATATTTTCCAATTCACTCCAAAATGGTGCCAAACTGTTGCAAATTCTCCCCTGAAAGGTTTGGCGGTGGAAACAGAAGCCTTTTTGTCATAGGAAATGAAATCAGCTCTCAAAGACAAAACCTGTGAAAAAAAAAATTTGTAAGCCCCGGGGTCACAATTTCAGCAAAAATCTGAAATTCTCCAATTCACTCAAAAATGGTGCCAAACTGTTGCAAATTCTCCCCTGAAAGCTTTGGCGGTGGAAACAGAAGCCTTTTTGTCATAGGAAATGAAATCAGCTCTCGAAGACAAAACCTGTGAAAAAAAAATTTTGTAAGCCCCGGGGTCACAATTTCAGCAAAAAACTGAAATTCTCCAATTCACTCAAAAATGGTGCCAAACTGTTGCAAATTCTCGCCTGAAAGGTTTGGTGGAGGAAACAGAAGTCTTTTTGTCATAGGAAATGAAATCAGCCCTCGAAGACAAAACCTGTGGGGAAAAAATTTTCTAAGCCCCGGGGTCACAATTTCAGCAAAAATCTGAAATTCTCCAATTCTCTCCAAAATGGTGCAAAACTGTTGCAAATTCTCCCCTGAAAGCTTTGGCGGTGGAAACAGAAGCCTTTTTGTCATAGGAAATGAAATCAGCCCTCGAAGACAAAACCTGTGGGAAAAAAAATTTCTAAGCCCCGGGGTCACAATTTCAGCAAAAATCTGAAATTCTCCAATTCACTCAAAAATGGTGCCAAACTGTTGCAAATTCTCCCCTGAAAGGTTTGGCGGTGGAAACAGAAGGATTTTTATCATAGACCAAGAAATCAGCCCTCGACAACTTTACCTGTGGAAAAAAAAATTTCTAAGCCCCGGGGTCACAATTTCAGCAAAAATCTGAAATTCTCCAGTTCACTCCAAAATGGTGCCAAACTGTTGCAAATTCTCCCCTGAAAGGTTTGGCGGAGGAAACAGAAGTCTTTTCGTCATAGGAAATGAAATCAGCCCTCGAAGACAAAACCTGTGGAAGAATTTTTTTCTAAGCCCCGGGGTCACAATTTCAGCAAAAATCTGAAATTCTACAGTTCACTCAAAAATGGTGCCAAACTCTTGCAAATTCTCCCCTGAAAGATTTGGCGGTGGAAACAGAAGCCTTTTTATCATAGGAAATGAAATCAGTCCTCGAAGAGAAAACTTATGGGGGAAAAAAAATTCTAAGCCCCGAGGTCACAATTTCAGCAAAAATCTGAAATTCTCCAGTTCACTCAAAAATGGTGCCAAACTCTTGCAAATTCTCCCCTGAAAGATTTGGCGGTGGAAACAGAAGGATTTTTATCATAGGCCAAGAAATCAGCCCTCGACAACTTTACCTGTGGAAAAAAAAAATTTCTAAGCCCCGGGGTCACAATTTCAGCAAAAATCTGAAATTCTCCAGTTCACTCAAAAATGGTGCCAAACTGTTGCAAATTCTCCCCTGAAAGCTTTGGTGGTGGAAACAGAAGCCTTTTTGTCATAGGAAATGAAATCAGCTCTCAAAGACAAAACCTGTGAAAAAAAAATTTTCTAAGCCCCGGGGTCACAATTTCAGCAAAAAACTGAAATTTTCCAATTCACTCCAAAATGGTGCCAAACTGTTGCAAATTGTCCCCTGAAAGGTTTGGCGGTGGAAACAGAAGTCTTTTTGTCATAGGAAATGAAATCAGCCCTCGACAACATTACCTGTGGAAAAAAAAATTTTCTAAGCCCCGGGGTCACAATTTCAGCAAAAATCTGAAATTCTCCAGTTCACTCAAAAATGGTTCCAAACTGTTGCAAATTCTCCCATGAAAGTTCTGGCGGTGGAAACAGAAGTCTTTTTAACATAGGAAATGAAATCAGTCCTCGAAGACAAAACCTGTGGAAAAAATTTTCTGAGCCCCGGGGTCACAATTTCAGCAAAAATCTGAAATTCTCCAATTCTCTCCAAAATGGTGCCAAACTGTTGCAAATTCTCCCCTGAAAGGTTTGGCGGTGGAAACAGAAGCCTTTTTGTCATAGGAAATGAAAGCAGCTCTCGAAGACAAAACCTGTGAAAAAAAAATTTTCTAAGCCCCGGGGTCACAATTTCAGCAAAAATCTGAAATTCTCCAATTCTCTCCAAAATGGTGCCAAACTGTTGCAAATTCTCCCCTGAAAGGTTTGGCGGTGGAAACAGAAGCCTTTTTGTCAGAGGAAATGAAATCAGCTCTCAAAGACAAAACCTGTGAAAAAAAATTTTTGTAAGCCCCAGGGGTCACAATTTCAGCAAAAATCTGAAATTCTCCAATTCACTCAAAAATGGTGCCAAACTGTTGCAAATTCTCGCCTGAAAGGTTTGGTGGAGGAAACAGAAGTCTTTTTGTCATAGGAAATGAAATCAGCCCTCGACAACATTACCTGTGGAAAAAAAAAAATTCTAAGCCCCGGGGTCACAATTTCAGCAAAAATCTGAAATTCTCCAGTTCACTCAAAAATGGTTCCAAACTGTTGCAAATTCTCCCATGAAAGTTCTGGCGGTGGAAACAGAAGTCTTTTTAACATAGGAAATGAAATCAGTCCTCGAAGACAAAACCTGTGGAAAAAATTTTCTGAGCCCCGGGGTCACAATTTCAGCAAAAATCTGAAATTCTCCAGTTCACTCCAAAATGGTGCCAAACTGTTGCAAATTCTCCCCTGAAAGGTTTGGCGGTGGAAACAGAAGGATTTTTATCATAGGCCAAGAAATCAGCCCTCGACAACTTTACCTGTGGAAAAAAAAATTTCTAAGCCCCGGGGTCACAATTTCAGCAAAAATCTGAAATTCTCCAGTTCACTCCAAAATGGTGCCAAACTGTTGCAAATTCTCCCCTGAAAGGTTTGGCGGTGGAAACAGAAGCCTTTTTGTCAGAGGAAATGAAATCAGCTCTCAAAGACAAAACCTGTGAAAAAAAAATTTCTAAGCCCCGGGGTCACAATTTCAGCAAAAATCTGAAATTTTCCAATTCACTCCAAAATGGTGCCAAACTGTTGCAAATTCTCCCCTGAAAGGTTTGGCGGTGGAAACAGAAGCCTTTTTGTCATAGGAAATGAAAGCAGCTCTCGAAGACAAAACCTGTGAAAAAAAAAATTTGTAAGCCCCGGGGTCACAATTTCAGCAAAAATCTGAAATTCTCCAATTCACTCAAAAATGGTGCCAAACTGTTGCAAATTCTCCCCTGAAAGCTTTGGCGGTGGAAACAGAAGCCTTTTTGTCATAGGAAATGAAATTAGCTCTCGAAGACAAAACCTGTGAAAAAAAAATTTTGTAAGCCCCGGGGTCACAATTTCAGCAAAAATCTGAAATTCTCCAATTCACTCAAAAATGGTGCCAAACTGTTGCAAATTCTCCCCTGAAAGGTTTGGCGGTGGAAACAGAAGGATTTTTATCATAGGCCAAGAAATCAGCCCTCGACAACTTTACCTGTGGAAAAAAAAAATTCTAAGCCCCGGGGTCACAATTTCAGCAAAAATCTGAAATTCTCCAGTTCACTCCAAAATGGTGCCAAACTGTTGCAAATTCTCCCCTGAAAGGTTTGGCGGTGGAAACAGAAGCCTTTTTGTCAGAGGAAATGAAATCAGCTCTCAAAGACAAAACCTGTGAAAAAAAAATTTCTAAGCCCCGGGGTCACAATTTCAGCAAAAATCTGAAATTTTCCAATTCACTCCAAAATGGTGCCAAACTGTTGCAAATTCTCCCCTGAAAGGTTTGGCGGTGGAAACAGAAGCCTTTTTGTCATAGGAAATGAAAGCAGCTCTCGAAGACAAAACCTGTGAAAAAAAAATTTGTAAGCCCCGGGGTCACAATTTCAGCAAAAATCTTAAATTCTCCAATTCTCTCAAAAATGGTGCCAAACTGTTGCAAATTCTCCCCTGAAAGCTTTGGCGGTGGAAACAGAAGCCTTTTTGTCATAGGAAATGAAATCAGCTCTCGAAGACAAAACCTGTGAAAAAAAAATTTTGTAAGCCCCGGGGTCACAATTTCAGCAAAAATCTGAAATTCTCCAATTCACTCAAAAATGGTGCCAAACTGTTGCAAATTCTCGCCTGAAAGGTTTGGTGGAGGAAACAGAAGTCTTTTTGTCATAGGAAATGAAATCAGCCCTCGAAGACAAAACCTGTGGGAAAAAAAATTTGTAAGCCCCGGGGTCACAATTTCAGCAAAAATCTGAAATTCTCCAGTTCACTCCAAAATGGTGCCAAACTGTTGCAAATTCTCCCCTGAAAGGTTTGGCGGTGGAAACAGAAGCCTTTTTGTTATAGGAAATGAAATCAGCTCTCAAAGACAAAACCTGTGAAAAAAAAATTTCTAAGCCCCGGGGTCACAATTTCAGCAAAAATCTGATATTTTCCAATTCACTCCAAAATGGTGCCAAACTGTTGCAAATTCTCCCCTGAAAGGTTTGGCGGTGGAAACAGAAGCCTTTTTGTCATAGGAAATGAAATCAGCTCTCAAAGACAAAACCTGTGAAAAAAAAAATTTGTAAGCCCCGGGGTCACAATTTCAGCAAAAATCTGAAATTCTCCAATTCACTCAAAAATGGTGCCAAACTGTTGCAAATTCTCCCCTGAAAGCTTTGGCGGTGGAAACAGAAGCCTTTTTGTCATAGGAAATGAAATCAGCTCTCGAAGACAAAACCTGTGAAAAAAAAATTTTGTAAGCCCCGGGGTCACAATTTCAGCAAAAAACTGAAATTCTCCAATTCACTCAAAAATGGTGCCAAACTGTTGCAAATTCTCGCCTGAAAGGTTTGGTGGAGGAAACAGAAGTCTTTTTGTCATAGGAAATGAAATCAGCCCTCGAAGACAAAACCTGTGGGGAAAAAATTTTCTAAGCCCCGGGGTCACAATTTCAGCAAAAATCTGAAATTCTCCAATTCACTCCAAAATGGTGCCAAACTGTTGCAAATTCTCCCCTGAAAGCTTTGGCGGTGGAAACAGAAGCCTTTTTGTCATAGGAAATGAAATCGGCTCTCAAAGACAAAACCTTTGAAAAAAAATTTTTCTAAGCCCCGGGGTCACAATTTCAGCAAAAAACTGAAATTTTCCAATTCACTCCAAAATGGTGCCAAACTGTTGCAAATTCTGCCCTGAAAGGTTTGGCGGTGGAAACAGAAGTCTTTTTGTCATAGGAAATGAAATCAGCCCTCGACAACTTTACCTGTGGAAAAAAAAATTTCTAAGCCCCGGGGTCACAATTTCAGCAAAAATCTGAAATTCTCCAGTTCACTCAAAAATGGTGCCAAATTCTTGCAAATTCTCCCCTGAAAGCTTTGGCAGTGGAAACAGAAGCCTTTTATCATAGGAAATGAAATCAGCTCTCAAAGACAAAACCTGTGGAAAAAAAAATTCTAAGCCCCGGGGTCACAATTTCAGCAAAAAACTGAAATTTTCCAATTCACTCCAAAATGGTGCCAAACTGTTGCAAATTCTCCCCTGAAAGCTTTGGCAGTGGAAACAGAAGCCTTTTTGTCATAGGAAATGAAATCAGCTCTCGAAGACAAAACCTGTGGAAAAAATTTTTTGTAAGCCCCGGGGTGACAATTTCAGCAAAAATCTGAAATTCTCCAATTCACTCAACAATGGTGCCAAACTCTTGCAAATTCTCCCCTGAAAGGTTTGGCGGAGGAAACAGAAGTCTTTTTGTCATAGGAAATGAAATCAGCCCTCAAAGACAAAACCTGTAAAAAAAAAATTTTCTAAGCCCCGGGGTCACAATTTCAGCAAAAATCTTAAATTCTCCAATTCTCTCAAAAATGGTGCCAAACTGCTGCAAATTGTCTCTTGAAAGCTTTGGCGGTGGAAACAGAAGCCTTTTTGTCATAGGAAATGAAATCAGCTCTCGAAGACAAAACCTGTAAAAAAAAATTTTTCTAAGCCCCGGGGTCACAATTTCAGCAAAAAACTGAAATTTTCCAATTCACTCCAAAATGGTGCCAAACTGTTGCAAATTCTCCCCTGAAAGGTTTGGCGGTGGAAACAGACGTCTTTTTGTCATAGGAAATGAAATCAGCCCTCGACAACATTACCTGTGGAAAAAAAAAATTTCTAAGCCCCGGGGTCACAATTTCAGCAAAAATCTGAAATTCTCCAGTTCACTCAAAAATGGTGCCAAACTGTTGCAAATTCTCCCCTGAAAGCTTTGGTGGTGGAAACAGAAGCCTTTTTGTCATAGGAAATGAAATCAGCTCTCAAAGACAAAACCTGTGAAAAAAAATTTTTCTAAGCCCTGGGGTCACAATTTCAGCAAAAAACTGAAATTTTCCAATTCACTCCAAAATGGTGCCAAACTGTTGCAAATTCTCCCCTGAAAGGTTTGGCGGTTGAAACAGAAGTCTTTTTGTCATAGGAAATGAAATCAGCCCTCGACAACTTTATCTGTGGGAAAAAAAATTTCTAAGCCCCGGGGTCACAATTTCAGCAAAAATCTGAAATTCTCCAATTCACTCAAAAATGGTGCCAAACTGTTGCAAATTGTCCCCTGAAAGCTTTGGCGGTGGATACAGAAGCCTTTTTGTCATAGGAAATGAAATCAGCCCTCGAAGACAAAACCTGTGGAAAAAATTATTTTCTAAGCCCCGGGGTCACAATTTCAGCAAAAAACTGAAATTTTCCAATTTTCTCCAAAATGGTGCCAAACTGTTGCAAATTTTCCCCTGAAAGGTTTGGCTGTGGAAACAGAAGGCTTTTTATCATAGGAAATGAAATCAGCCCTCGAGAACTTTACCTGTGAAAAAAAATTTTTCTAAGCCCCGGGGTCACAATTTCAGCAAAAATCTGAAATTCTCCAATTCACTCAAAAATGGTGCCAAACTGTTGCTAATTCTCCCCTGAAAGCTTTGGAGGAGAAAATAGATGTCTTTTTGTCATAGGAAATGAAATCAGCCCTCGAGAACTTTACCTGTGAAAAAAAAACTTCTAAGACCCGGGGTCACAATTTCAGCAAAAATCTGAAATTCTCCAATTCTCTCAAAAACGGTGCCAAACTGTTGCAAATTCTCCCCTGAAAGGTTTGGCGGAGGAAACAGAAGTCTTTTCGTCATAGGAAATGAAATCAGCCCTCGAAGACAAAACCTGTGGAAAAATTTTTTTCTAAGCCCCGGGGTCACAATTTCAGCAAAAATCTGAAAATCTCCAATTCACTCAAAAATGGTGCCAAACTGTTGCAAATTCTCCCCTGAAAGCTTTGGCGGTGGAAACAGAAGCCTTTTTGTCATAGGAAATGAAATCCGCTCTCGAAGACAAAACCTGTTGAAAAAAAATTTTGTAAGCCCCGGGGTCACAATTTCAGCAAAAATCTGAAATTCTCCAATTCACTCAAAAATCGTGCCAAACTGTTGCAAATTCTCGCCTGAAAGGTTTGGTGGAGGAAACAGAAGTCTTTTTGTCATAGGAAATGAAATCAGCCCTCGAAGACAAAACCTGTGGGGAAAAAATTTTCTAAGCCCCGGGGTCACAATTTCAGCAAAAATTTGAAATTCTCCAATTCACTCAAAAATGGTGCCAAACTGTTGCAAATTCTCCCCTGAAAGGTTTGGCGGTGGAAACAGAAGGATTTTTATCATAGGCCAAGAAATCAGCCCTCGACAACTTTACCTGTGGAAAAAAAAATTTCTAAGCCCCGGGGTCACAATTTCAGCAAAAATCTGAAATTCTCCAGTTCACTCAAAAATGGTGCCAAACTGTTGCAAATTCTCCCCTGAAAGGTTTGGCGGTGGAAACAGAAGCCTTTTTGTCATAGGAAATGAAATCAGCTCTCAAAGACAAAACCTGTGAAAAAAAAAATTTCTAAGCCCCGGGGTCACAATTTCAGCAAAAAACTGAAATTTTCCAATTCACTCCAAAATGGTGCCAAACTGTAGCAAATTGTCCCCTGAAAGCTTTGGCGGTGGAAACAGAAGCCTTTTTGTCATAGGAAATGAAATCAGCCCTCGAAGACAAAACCTGTGGGAAAAAAATTTTTCTAAGCCCCGGGGTCACAATTTCAGCAAAAATCTGAAATTCTCCAATTCACTCAACAATGGTGCCAAACTGTTGCAAATTCTCCCCTGAAAGGTTTGGCGGAGGAAACAGAAGTCTTTTTGTCATAGGAAATGAAATCAGCCCTCAAAGACAAAACCTGTGGAAAAAAAATTTTCTAAGCCCCGGGGTCACAATTTCAGCAAAAATCTTAAATTCTCCAATTCTCTCAAAAATGGTGCCAAACTGTTGCAAATTGTCTCCTGAAAGCTTTGGCGGTGGAAACAGAAGCCTTTTTGTCATAGGAAATGAAATCAGCTCTCGAAGACAAAACCTGTTAAAAATATTTTTTTCTAAGTCTCGGGGTCACAATTTCAGCAAAAAACTGAAATTTTCCAATTCACTCCAAAATGGTGCCAAACTGTTGCAAATTCTCCCCTGAAAGGTGGCGGTGGAAACAGACGTCTTTTTGTCATAGGAAATGAAATCAGCCCTCGACAACATTACCTGTGGGAAAAAAAAAATTCTAAGCCCCGGGGTCACAATTTCAGCAAAAATCTGAAATTCTCCAGTTCACTCAAAAATGGTTCCAAACTGTTGAAAATTCTCCCCTGAAAGTTCTGGCGGTGGAAACAGAAGTCTTTTTATCATAGGAAATGAAATCAGTCCTCGAAGACAAAACCTGTGGAAAAAATTTTCTGAGCCCGGGGTCACAATTTCAGGAAAATCTGAAATTCTCCAATTCTCTCAAAAATGGTGCCAAACTGTTGCAAATTGTCCCCTGAAAGCTTTGGCGGTGGAAACAGAAGCCTTTTTGTCATAGGAAATGAAATCAGCTCTCGAAGACAAAACCTGTGAAAAATTTTTTTTCTAAGCCCCGGGGTCACAATTTCAGTAAAAACTGAAATTTTCCAATTCACTCCAAAATGGTGCCAAACTGTTGCAAATTCTCCCCTGAAAGGTTTGGCGGTGGAAACAGAAGCCTTTTTGTCATAGGAAATGAAATCAGCCCTCGAAGACAAAACCTGTGGGAAAAAAATTTTCTAAGCCCCGGGGTCACAATTTCAGCAAAAATCTGAAATTCTCCAATTCACTCAAAACTGGTGCCAAACTGTTGCAAATTCTCCCCTGAAAGGTTTGGCGGTGGAAACAGAAGGATTTTTATCATCGGCCAAGAAATCAGCCCTCGACAACTTTACCTGTGGAAAAAAAAATTTCTAAGCCCCGGGGTCACAATTTCAGCAAAATCTGAAATTCTCCAGTTCACTCAAAAATGGTGCCAAACTGTTGCAAATTCTCCCCTGAAAGCTTTGGTGGTGGAAACAGAAGCCTTTTTGTCATAGGAAATGAAATCGGCTCTCAAGACAAAACCTGTGAAAAAAAAATTTTCTAAGCCCCGGGGTCACAATTTCAGCAAAAAACTGAAATTTTCCAATTCACTCCAAAATGGTGCCAAACTGTTGCAAATTCTCCCTGAAAGGTTTGGCGGTGGAAACAGAAGTCTTTTTGTCATAGGAAATGAAATCAGCCCTCGACAACTTTACCTGTGGGAAAAAAAAATTCTAAGCCCCGGGGTCACAATTTCAGCAAAATCTGAAATTCTCCAGTTCACTCAAAAATGGTGCTAAATTCTTGCAAATTCTCCCCTGAAAGCTTTGGTGGTGGAAACAGAAGCCTTTTTGTCATAGGAAATGAAATCAGCTCTCAAAGACAAAACCTGTGGAAAAAAAAATTTCTAAGCCCCGGGGTCACAATTTCAGCATAAAACTGAAATTTTCAATTCACTCCAAAATGGCGCCAAACTGTTGCAAATTCTCCCCTGAAAGCTTTGGCAGTGGAAACAGAAGCCTTTTTGTCATAGGAAATGAAATCAGCTCTGGAAGACAAAACCTGTGGAAAAAAATTTTTGTAAGCCCCGGGGTGACAATTTCAGCAAAAATCTGAAATTCTCCAATTCACTCAACAATGGTGCCAAACTCTTGCAAATTCTCCCCTGAAAGGTTTGGCGGAGGAAACAGAAGTCTTTTTGTCATAGGATATGAAATCAGCCCTCAAAGACAAAACCTGTGGGGAAAAAATTTTCTAAGCCCCGGGGTCACAATTTCAGCAAAAATCTTAAATTCTCCAATTCTCTCAAAAATGGTGCCAAACTGTTGCAAATTGTCTCCTGAAAGCTTTGGCGGTGGAAACAGAAGCCTTTTTGTCATAGGAAATGAAATCAGCTCTCGAAGACAAAACCTGTAAAAAAAAATTTTTCTAAGCCCCGGGGTCACAATTTCAGCAAAAAACTGAAATTTTCCAATTCACTCCAAAATGGTGCCAAACTGTTGCAAATTCTCCCCTGAAAGGTTTGGCGGTGGAAACAGAAGGATTTTTATCATAGGCCAAGAAATCAGCCCTCGACAACTTTACCTGTGGAAAAAAAAATTTCTAAGCAAAAATCTGAAAATCTCCAGTTCACTCCAAAATGGTGCCAAACTGTTGCAAATTCTCCCCTGAAAGCTTTGGTGGTGGAAACAGAAGCGTTTTTGTCATAGGAAATGAAATCGGCTCTCAAAGACAAAACCTGTGAAAAAAATTTTTTCTAAGCCCCGGGGTCACAATTTCAGCAAAAATCTGAAATTTTCCAATTCACTCCAAAAGGGTGCCAAACTGTTGCAAATTCTCCCCTGAAAGGTTTGGCGGTGGAAACAGAAGTCTTTTAGTCATAGGAAATGAAATCAGCCCTCGACAACTTTACCTGTGGGAAAAAAAATTTCTAAGCCCCGGGGTCACAATTTCAGCAAAAATCTGAAATTCTCCAGTTCACTCAAAAATGGTGCCAGATTCTTGCAATTCTCCCCTGAAAGCTTTGGTGGTGGAAACAGAAGCCTTTTTGTCATAGGAAATGAAATCAGCTCTCAAAGACAAAACCTGTGAAAAAATTTTTTTCTAAGCCCCGGGGTCACAATTTCAGCAAAAATCTTAAATTCTCCAATTCTTTCAAAAATGGTGAAAACTGTTGCAAATTGTCTCCTGAAAGCTTTGGCGGAGGAAACAGAAGTCTTCTTGTCATAGGAAATGAAATCGGCCCTCAAAGACAAAACCTGTGGGAAAAAAATTTTCTAAGCCCCGGGGTCACAATTTCAGCAAAAATCTTAATTCTCCAATTCTCTCAAAAATGGTGCCAAACTGTTGCAAATTGTCTCCTGAAAGCTTTGGCGGTGGAAACAGAAGCCTTTTTGTCATAGGAAATGAAATCAGCTCTCGAAGACAAAACCTGTAAAAAAAATTTTTCTAAGCCTCGGGGTCACAATTTCAGCAAAAAACTGAAATTTTCCAATTCACTCCAAAATGGTGCCAAACTGTTGCAAATTCTCCCCTGAAAGGTTGGGCGGTGGAAACAGAAGTCTTTTTGTCATAGGAAATGAAATCAGCCCTCGACAACATTACCTTTGGGGAAAAAAAATTTCTAAGCCCCGGGGTCACAATTTCAGCAAAAATCTGAAATTCTCCAGTTCACTCAAAAATGGTTCCAAACTGTTGCAAATTCTCCCCTGAAAGTTCTGGCGGTGGAAACAGAAGTCTTTTTATCATAGGAAATGAAATCAGTCCTCGAAGACAAAACCTGTGGAAAAAATTTTCTGAGCCCCGGGGTCACAATTTCAGGAAAAATCTGAAATTCTCCAATTCTCTCAAACAGGGTGCCAAAATGTTGCAAATTCTCCCCTGAAAGGTTTGGCGGTGGAAACAGAAGGATATTTATCATAGGAAATGAAATCAGCCCTCGAGAACTTTACCTGTGAAAAAAAAATTTCTAAGCCCCGGGGTGACAATTTCAGCAAAAATCTTAAATTCTCCAATTCTCTCAAAAATGGTGCCAAACTGTTGCAAATTGTCCCCTGAAAGCTTTGGCGGTGGAAACAGAAGCCTTTTTGTCATAGGAAATGAAATCAGCTCTCGAAGACAAAACCTGTGAAAAAAAAATTTTCTAAGCCCCGGGGTCACAATTTCAGTAAAAAACTGAAATTTTCCAATTCACTCCAAAATGGTGCCAAACTGTTGCAAATTCTCCCCTGAAAGGTTTGGCGGTGGAAACAGAAGCCTTTTTGTCATAGGAAATGAAATCAGCCCTCGAAGACAAAACCTGTGGGAAAAAAATTTTCTAAGCCCCGGGGTCACAATTTCAGCAAAAATCTGAAATTCTCCAATTCACTCAAAAATGGTGCCAAACTGTTGCAAATTCTCCCCTGAAAGGTTTGGCGGTGGAAACAGAAGTCTTCTTGTCATAGGAAATGAAATCAGCCCTCGACAACTTTACCTGTGGGAAAAAAAATTTCTAAGCCCCGGGGTCACAATTTCAGCAAAAATCTGAAATTCTCCAGTTCACTCAAAAATGGTGCCAAACTGTTGCAAATTCTCCCCTGAAAGCTTTGGTGGTGGAAACAGAAGCCTTTTTGTCATAGGAAATGAAATCGGCTCTCAAAGACAAAACCTGTGAAAAAAAAAAATTCTAAGCCCCGGGGTCACAATTTCAGCAAAAAACTGAAATTTTCCAATTCACTCCAAAATGGTGCCAAACTGTTGCAAATTCTCCCCTGAAAGGTTTGGCGGTGGAAACAGAAGTCTTTTTGTCATAGGAAATGAAATCAGCCCTCGACAACTTTACCTGTGGGAAAAAAAAATTCTAAGCCCCGGGGTGACAATTTCAGCAAAAATCTGAAATTCTCCAATTCACTCAACAATGGTGCCAAACTCTTGCAAATTCTCCCCTGAAAGGTTTGGCGGAGGAAACAGAAGTCTTTTTGTCATAGGAAATGAAATCAGCCCTCAAAGACAAAACCTGTGGGGAAAAAATTTTCTAAGCCCCGGGGTCACAATTTCAGCAAAAATCTTAAATTCTCCAATTCTCTCAAAAATGGTGCCAAACTGTTGCAAATTGTCTCCTGAAAGCTTTGGCGGTGGAAACAGAAGCCTTTTTGTCATAGGAAATGAAATCAGCTCTCGAAGACAAAACGTGTAAAAAAAAATTTTTCTAAGCCCCGGGGTCACAATTTCAGCAAAAAACTGAAATTTTCCAATTCACTCCAAAATGGTGCCAAACTGTTGCAAATTCTCCCCTGAAAGGTTTGGCGGTGGAAACAGAAGGATTTTTATCATAGGCCAAGAAATCAGCCCTCGACAACTTTACCTGTGGAAAAAAAAATTTCTAAGCAAAAATCTGAAATTCTCCAGTTCACTCCAAAATGGTGCCAAACTGTTGCAAATTCTCCCCTGAAAGCTTTGGTGGTGGAAACAGAAGCGTTTTTGTCATAGGAAATGAAATCGGCTCTCAAAGACAAAACCTGTGAAAAAAATTTTTTCTAAGCCCCGGGGTCACAATTTCAGCAAAAAACTGAAATTTTCCAATTCACTCCAAAAGGGTGCCAAACTGTTGCAAATTCTCCCCTGAAAGGTTTAGCGGTGGAAACAGAAGTCTTTTTGTCATAGGAAATGAAATCAGCCCTCGACAACTTTACCTGTGGGAAAAAAAATTTCTAAGCCCCGGGGTCACAATTTCAGCAAAAATCTGAAATTCTCCAGTTCACTCAAAAATGGTGCCAAATTCTTGCAAATTCTCCCCTGAAAGCTTTGGTGGTGGAAACAGAAGCCTTTTTGTCATAGGAAATGAAATCAGCTCTCAAAGACAAAACCTGTGAAAAATTTTTTTTCTAAGCCCCGGGGTCACAATTTCAGCAAAAATCTTAAATTCTCCCATTCTCTCAAAAATGGTGAAAACTGTTGCAAATTGTCTCCTGAAAGCTTTGGCGGAGGAAACAGAAGTCTTTTTGTCATAGGAAATGAAATCAGCCCTCAAAGACAAAACCTGTGGAAAAAAAATTTTCTAAGCCCCGGGGTCACAATTTCAGCAAAAATCTTAAATTCTCCAATTCTCTCAAAAATGGTGCCAAACTGTTGCAAGTTGTCTCCTGAAAGCTTTGGCGGTGGAAACAGAAGCCTTTTTGTCATAGGAAATGAAATCAGCTCTCGAAGACAAAACCTGTAAAAAAATTTTTTTCTAAGCCTCGGGGTCACAATTTCAGCAAAAAACTGAAATTTTCCAATTCACTCCAAAATGGTGCCAAACTGTTGCAAATTCTCCCCTGAAAGGTTTGGCGGTGGAAACAGAAGTCTTTTTGTCATAGGAAATGAAATCAGCCCTCGACAACATTACCTTTGGGGGAAAAAAATTTCTAAGCCCCGGGGTCACAATTTCAGCAAAAATCTGAAATTCTCCAGTTCACTCAAAAATGGTTCCAAACTGTTGCAAATTCTCCCCTGAAAGTTCTGGCGGTGGAAACAGAAGTCTTTTTATCATAGGAAATGAAATCAGTCCTCGAAGACAAAACCTGTGGAAAAAATTTTCTGAGCCCCGGGGTCACAATTTCAGGAAAAATCTGAAATTCTCCAATTCTCTCAAACAGGGTGCCAAAATGTTGCAAATTCTCCCCTGAAAGGTTTGGCGGTGGAAACAGAAGGATATTTATCATAGGAAATGAAATCAGCCCTCGAGAACTTTACCTGTGAAAAAAAAAATTTCTAAGCCCCGGGGTGACAATTTCAGCAAAAATCTTAAATTCTCCATTTCTCTCAAAAATGGTGCCAAACTGTTGCAAATTGTCCCCTGAAAGCTTTGGCGGTGGAAACAGAAGCCTTTTTGTCATAGGAAATGAAATCAGCTCTCGAAGACAAAACCTGTGAAAAAAAAATTTTCTAAGCCCCGGGGTCACAATTTCAGTAAAAAACTGAAATTTTCCAATTCACTCCAAAATGGTGCCAAACTGTTGCAAATTCTCCCCTGAAAGGTTTGGCGGTTTAAACAGAAGCCTTTTTGTCATAGGAAATGAAATCAGCCCTCGAAGACAAAACCTGTGGGAAAAAAATTTTCTAAGCCCCGGGGTCACAATTTCAGCAAAAATCTGAAATTCTCCAATTCACTCAAAAATGGTGCCAAACTGTTGCAAATTCTCCCCTGAAAGGTTTGGCGGTGGAAACAGAAGTCTTCTTGTCATAGGAAATGAAATCAGCCCTCGACAACTTTACCTGTGGAAAAAAAAATTTCTAAGCCCCGGGGTCACAATTTCAGCAAAAATCTGAAATTCTCCAGTTCACTCAAAAATGGTGCCAAACTGTTGCAAATTCTCCCCTGAAAGCTTTGGTGGTGGAAACAGAAGCCTTTTTGTCATAGGAAATGAAATCGGCTCTCAAAGACAAAACCTGTGAAAAAAAAAATTTCTAAGCCCCGGGGTCACAATTTCAGCAAAAAACTGAAATTTTCCAATTCACTCCAAAATGGTGCCAAACTGTTGCAAATTCTCCCCTGAAAGGTTTGGCGGTGGAAACAGAAGTCTTTTTGTCATAGGAAATGAAATCAGCCCTCGACAACTTTACCTGTGGAAAAAAAATTTCTAAGCCCCGGGGTCACAATTTCAGCAAAAATCTGAAATTCTCCAGTTCACTCAAAAATGGTGCCAAGTTCTTGCAAATTCTCCCCTGAAAGCTTTGGTGGTGGAAACAGAAGCCTTTTTGTCATAGGAAATGAAATCAGCTCTCGAAGACAAAACCTGTGGAAAAATTTTTTTGTAAGCCCCGGGGTGACAATTTCAGCAAAAATCTGAAATTCTCCAATTCACTCAACAATGGTGCCAAACTCTTGCAAATTCTCCCCTGAAAGGTTTGGCGGAGGAAACAGAAGTCTTTTTGTCATAGGAAATGAAATCAGCCCTCAAAGACAAAACCTGTGGAAAAAAAATTTTTTAAGCCCCGGGGTCACAATTTCAGCAAAAAACTGAAATTTTCCAATTCACTCCAAAATGGTGCCAAACTGTTGCAAATTCTCCCCTGAAAGGTTTGGCGGTGGAAACAGAAGTCTTTTTGTCATAGGAAACGAAATGAGCCCTCGACAACATTACCTGTGGAAAAAAAAAATTTCTAAGCCCCGGGGTCACAATTTCAGCAAAAATCTGAAATTCTCCAATTCACTCAAAAATGGTGCCAAACTGTTGCAAATTCTCGCCTGAAAGGTTTGGTGGAGGAAACAGAAGTCTTTTTGTCATAGGAAATGAATTCAGCCCTCGAAGACAAAACCTGTGGGAAAAAATTTTTCTAAGCCCCGGGGTCACAATTTCAGCAAAAATCTGAAATTCTCCAATTCACTCAAAAATGGTGCCAAACTGTTGCAAATTCTCCCCTGAAAGGTTTGGCGGTGGAAACAGAAGGATTTTTATCATAGGCCAAGAAATCAGCCCTCGACAACTTTACCTGTGGAAAAAAAAAATTTCTAAGCCCCGGGGTTACAATTTCAGCAAAAATCTGAAATTCTCCAGTTCACTCCAAAATGGTGCCAAACTGTTGCAAATTCTCCCCTGAAAGCTTTGGTGGTGGAAATGGAAGCCTTTTTGTCATAGGAAATGAAATCGGCTCTCAAAGACAAAACCTGTGAAAAAAATTTTTTCTAAGCCCCGGGGTCACAATTTCAGCAAAAAACTGAAATTTTCCAATTCACTCCAAAAGGGTGCCAAACTGTTGCAAATTCTCCCCTGAAAGGTGTGGCGGTGGAAACAGAAGTCTTTTTGTCATAGGAAATGAAATCAGCCCTCGACAACTTTACCTGTGGAAAAAAAAATTTCTAAGCCCCGGGGTCACAATTTCAGCAAAAATCTGAAATTCTCCAGTTCACTCAAAAATGGTGCCAAATTCTTGCAAATTCTCCCCAGAAAGCTTTGGTGGTGGAAACAGAAGCCTTTTTGTCATAGGAAATGAAATCAGCTCTCAAAGACAAAACCTATGAAAAAAAAATTTTCTAAGCCCCGGGGTCACAATTTCAGCTAAAATCTGAAATTCTCCAATTCTCTCAAAAATGGTGCCAAACTGTTGCAAATTCTCCCCTGAAAGCTATGGCGGTGGAAACAGAAGTCTATTTGTCATAGGAAATGAAATCAGCTCTCGAAGACAAAACCTGTGGAAAAAAAATTTTCTAAGCCCTGGGGTCACAATTTCAGCAAAAATCTGAAATTCTCCAATTCACTCAAAAATGGTGCCAAACTGTTGCAAATTCTCCCCTGAAAGGTTTGGCGGTGGAAACAGAAGGATTTTTATCATAGGCCAAGAAATCAGCCCTCGACAACCTTACCTGTGGAAAAAAAAATTTCTAAGCCCCGGGGTCACAATTTCAGCAAAAATCTGAAATTCTCCAATTCACTCCAAAATGGTGCCAAACTGTTGCAAATTCTCCCCTGAAAGCTTTGGTGGTGGAAACAGAAGCCTTTTTGTCATAGGAAATGAAATCGGCTCTCAAAGACAAAACCTTTGAAAAAAATTTTTTCTAAGCCCCGGGGTCACAATTTCAGCAAAAATCTGAAATTCTCCAATTCACTCCAAAATGGTGCCAAACTGTTGCAAATTCTCCCCTGAAAGGTTTGGCGGAGGAAACAGAAGTCTTTTTGTCATAGGAAATGAAATCAGCCCTCGACAACTTTACCTGTGGAAAAAAAAATTTCTAAGCCCCGGGGTCACAATTTCAGCAAAAATCTGAAATTCTCCAGTTCACTCAAAAATGGTGCCAAATTCTTGCAAATTCTCCCCTGAAAGCTTTGGTGGTGGAAACAGAAGCCTTTTTGTCATAGGAAATGAAATCAGCTCTCAAAGACAAAAACTGTGGAAAAAAAATTTCTAAGCCCCGGGGTCACAATTTCAGCAAAAAACTGAAATTTTCCAATTCACTCCAAAATGGTGCCAAACTGTTGCAAATTCTCCCCTGAAAGCTTTGGCAGTGGAAACAGAAGCCTTTTTGTCATAGGAAATGAAATCAGCTCTCGAAGACAAAACCTGTGGAAAAATTTTTTTGTAAGCCCCGGGGTGACAATTTTAGCAAAAATCTGAAATTCTCCAATTCACTCAACAATGGTGCCAAACTCTTGCAAATTCTCCCCTGAAAGGTTTGGCGGAGGAAACAGAAGTCTTTTTGTCATAGGAAATGAAATCAGCCCTCAAAGACAAAACCTGTGGGGAAAAAATTTTCTAAGCCCCGGGGTCACAATTTCAGCAAAAATCTTAAATTCTCCAATTCTCTCAAAAATGGTGCCAAACTGTTGCAAATTGTCTCCTGAAAGCTTTGGCGGTGGAAACAGAAGCCTTTTTGTCATAGGAAATGAAATCAGCTCTCGAAGACAAAACCTGTAAAAAAAAAATTTTTCTAAGCCCCGGGGTCACAATTTCAGCAAAAAACTGAAATTTTCCAATTCACTCCAAAATGGTGCCAAACTGTTGCAAATTCTCCCCTGAAAGGTTTGGCGGTGGAAACAGAAGGATTTTTATCATAGGCCAAGAAATCAGCCCTCGACAACTTTACCTGTGGAAAAAAAAATTTCTAAGCAAAAATCTGAAATTCTCCAGTTCACTCCAAAATGGTGCCAAACTGTTGCAAATTCTCCCCTGAAAGCTTTGGTGGTGGAAACAGAAGCGTTTTTGTCATAGGAAATGAAATCGGCTCTCAAAGACAAAACCTGTGAAAAAATTTTTTTCTAAGCCCCGGGGTCACAATTTCAGCAAAAAACTGAAATTTTCCAATTCACTCCAAAAGGGTGCCAAACAGTTGCAAATTCTCCCCTGAAAGGTTTGGCGGTGGAAACAGAAGTCTTTTTGTCATAGGAAATGAAATCAGCCCTCGACAACTTTACCTGTGGGAAAAAAAATTTCTAAGCCCCGGGGTCACAATTTCAGCAAAAATCTGAAATTCTCCAGTTCACTCAAAAATGGTGCCAGATTCTTGCAAATTCTCCCCTGAAAGCTTTGGTGGTGGAAACAGAAGCCTTTTTGTCATAGGAAATGAAATCAGCTCTCAAAGACAAAACCTGTGAAAAATTTTTTTTCTAAGCCCCGGGGTCACAATTTCAGCAAAAATCTTAAATTCTCCAATTCTCTCAAAAATGGTGAAAACTGTTGCAAATTGTCTCCTGAAAGCTTTGGCGGAGGAAACAGAAGTCTTTTTGTCATAGGAAATGAAATCAGCCCTCAAAGACAAAACCTGTGGAAAAAAAATTTTCTAAGCCCCGGGGTCACAATTTCAGCAAAAATCTTAAATTCTCCAATTCTCTCAAAAATGGTGCCAAACTGTTGCAAATTGTCTCCTGAAAGCTTTGGCGGTGGAAACAGAAGCCTTTTTGTCATAGGAAATGAAATCAGCTCTCGAAGACAAAACCTGTAAAAAAATTTTTTTCTAAGCCTCGGGGTCACAATTTCAGCAAAAAACTGAAATTTTCCAATTCACTCCAAAATGGTGCCAAACTGTTGCAAATTCTCCCCTGAAAGGTTTGGCGGTGGAAACAGAAGTCTTTTTGTCATAGGAAATGAAATCAGCCCTCGACAACATTACCTTTGGGGGAAAAAAATTTCTAAGCCCCGGGGTCACAATTTCAGCAAAAATCTGAAATTCTCCAGTTCACTCAAAAATGGTTCCAAACTGTTGCAAATTCTCCCCTGAAAGTTCTGGCGGTGGAAACAGAAGTCTTTTTATCATAGGAAATGAAATCAGTCCTCGAAGACAAAACCTGTGGAAAAAATTTTCTGAGCCCCGGGGTCACAATTTCAGGAAAAATCTGAAATTCTCCAATTCTCTCAAACAGGGTGCCAAAATGTTGCAAATTCTCCCCTGAAAGGTTTGGCAGTGGAAACAGAAGGATATTTATCATAGGAAATGAAATCAGCCCTCGAGAACTTTACCTGTGAAAAAAAAATTTCTAAGCCCCGGGGTGACAATTTCAGCAAAAATCTTAAATTCTCCAATTCTCTCAAAAATGGTGCCAAACTGTTGCAAATTGTCCCCTGAAAGCTTTGGCGGTGGAAACAGAAGCCTTTTTGTCATAGGAAATGAAATCAGCTCTCGAAGACAAAACCTGTGAAAAAAAAATTTTCTAAGCCCCGGGGTCACAATTTCAGTAAAAAACTGAAATTTTCCAATTCACTCCAAAATGTTGCCAAACTGTTGCAAATTCTCCCCTGAAAGGTTTGGCGGTGGAAACAGAAGCCTTTTTGTCATTGGAAATGAAATCAGCCCTCGAAGACAAAACCTGTGGGAAAAAAATTTTCTAAGCCCCGGGGTCACAATTTCAGCAAAAATCTGAAATTCTCCAATTCACTCAAAAATGGTGCCAAACTGTTGCAAATTCTCCCCTGAAAGGTTTGGCGGTGGAAACAGAAGTCTTCTTGTCATAGGAAATGAAATCAGCCCTCGACAACTTTACCTGTGGGAAAAAAAATTTCTAAGCCCCGGGGTCACAATTTCAGTAAAAATCTGAAATTCTCCAGTTCACTCAAAAATGGTGCCAAACTGTTGCAAATTCTCCCCTGAAAGCTTTGGTGGTGGAAACAGAAGCCTTTTTGTCATAGGAAATGAAATCGGCTCTCAAAGACAAAACCTGTGAAAAAAAAAATTTCTAAGCCCCGGGGTCACAATTTCAGCAAAAAACTGAAATTTTCCAATTCACTCCAAAATGGTGCCAAACTGTTGCAAATTCTCCCCTGAAAGGTTTGGCGGTGGAAACAGAAGTCTTTTTGTCATAGGAAATGAAATCAGCCCTCGACAACTTTACCTGTGGAAAAAAAAATTTCTAAGCCCCGGGGTCACAATTTCAGCAAAAATCTGAAATTCTCCAGTTCACTCAAAAATGGTGCCAAGTTCTTGCAAATTCTCCCCTGAAAGCTTTGGTGGTGGAAACAGAAGCCTTTTTGTCATAGGAAATGAAATCAGCTCTCGAAGACAAAACCTGTGGAAAAATTTTTTTGTAAGCCCCGGGGTGACAATTTCAGCAAAAATCTGAAATTCTCCAATTCACTCAACAATGGTGCCAAACTCTTGCAAATTCTCCCCTGAAAGGTTTGGCGGAGGAAACAGAAGTCTTTTTGTCATAGGAAATGAAATCAGCCCTCAAAGACAAAACCTGTGGAAAAAAAATTTTTTAAGCCCCGGGGTCACAATTTCAGCAAAAAACTGAAATTTTCCAATTCACTCCAAAATGGTGCCAAACTGTTGCAAATTCTCCCCTGAAAGGTTTGGCGGTGGAAACAGAAGTCTTTTTGTCATAGGAAACGAAATGAGCCCTCGACAACATTACCTGTGGAAAAAAAAAATTTCTAAGCCCCGGGGTCACAATTTCAGCAAAAATCTGAAATTCTCCAATTCACTCAAAAATGGTGCCAAACTGTTGCAAATTCTCCCCTGAAAGGTTTGGTGGAGGAAACAGAAGTCTTTTTGTCATAGGAAATGAATTCAGCCCTCGAAGACAAAACCTGTGGGAAAAATTTTTTCTAAGCCCCGGGGTCACAATTTCAGCAAAAATCTGAAATTCTCCAATTCACTCAAAAATGGTGCCAAACTGTTGCAAATTCTCCCCTGAAAGGTTTGGCGGTGGAAACAGAAGGATTTTTATCATAGGCCAAGAAATCAGCCCTCGACAACTTTACCTGTGGGGAAAAAAATTTCTAAGCCCCGGGGTCACAATTTCAGCAAAAATCTGAAATTCTCCAGTTCACTCAAAAATGGTGCCAAACTGTTGCAAATTCTCCCCTGAAAGGTTTGGCGGAGGAAACAGAAGTCTTTTTGTCATAGGAAATGAAATCAGCCCTCAAAGACAAAACCTGTGGAAATAAAATTTTTTAAGCCCCGGGGTCACAATTTCAGCAAAAAACTGAAATTTTCCAATTCACTCCAAAATGGTGCCAAACTGTTGCAAATTCTCCCCTGAAAGGTTTGGCGGTGGAAACAGAAGTCTTTTTGTCATAGGAAACGAAATGAGCCCTCGACAACATTACCTGTGGAAAAAAAAAATTTCTAAGCCCCGGGGTCACAATTTCAGCAAAAATCTGAAATTCTCCAATTCACTCAAAAATGGTGCCAAACTGTTGCAAATTCTCGCCTGAAAGGTTTGGTGGAGGAAACAGAAGTCTTTTTGTCATAGGAAATGAATTCAGCCCTCGAAGACAAAACCTGTGGGAAAAAATTTTTCTAAGTCCCGGGGTCACAATTTCAGCAAAAATCTGAAATTCTCCAATTCACTCAAAAATGGTGCCAAACTGTTGCAAATTCTCCCCTGAAAGGTTTGGCGGTGGAAACAGAAGGATTTTTATCATAGGCCAAGAAATCAGCCCTCGACAACTTTACCTGTGGGGAAAAAAATTTCTAAGCCCCGGGGTCACAATTTCAGCAAAAATCTGAAATTCTCCAGTTCACTCAAAAATGGTGCCAAACTGTTGCAAATTCTCCCCTGAAAGCTTTGGTGGTGGAAACAGAAGCCTTTTTGTCATAGGAAATGAAATCGGCTCTCAAAGACAAAACCTGTGAAAAAAAAAATTTCTAAGCCCCGGGGTCACAATTTCAGCAAAAAACTGAAATTTTCCAATTCACTCCAAAATGGTGCCAAACTGTTGCAAATTCTCCCCTGAAAGGTTTGGCGGTGGAAACAGAAGTCTTTTTGTCATAGGAAATGAAATCAGCCCTCGACAACTTTACCTGTGGAAAAAAAAATTTCTAAGCCCCGGGGTCACAATTTCAGCAAAAATCTGAAATTCTCCAGTTCACTCAAAAATGGTGCCAAGTTCTTGCAAATTCTCCCCTGAAAGCTTTGGTGGTGGAAACAGAAGCCTTTTTGTCATAGGAAATGAAATCAGCTCTCGAAGACAAAACCTGTGGAAAAAATTTTTTGTAAGCCCCGGGGTGACAATTTCAGCAAAAATCTGAAATTCTCCAATTCACTCAACAATGGTGCCAAACTCTTGCAAATTCTCCCCTGAAAGGTTTGGCGGAGGAAACAGAAGTCTTTTTGTCATAGGAAATGAAATCAGCCCTCAAAGACAAAACCTGTGGAAAAAAAATTTTTTAAGCCCCGGGGTCACAATTTCAGCAAAAAACTGAAATTTTCCAATTCACTCCAAAATGGTGCCAAACTGTTGCAAATTCTCCCCTGAAAGGTTTGGCGGTGGAAACAGAAGTCTTTTTGTCATAGGAAACGAAATGAGCCCTCGACAACATTACCTGTGGAAAAAAAAAATTTCTAAGCCCCGGGGTCACAATTTCAGCAAAAATCTGAAATTCTCCAATTCACTCAAAAATGGTGCCAAACTGTTGCAAATTCTCGCCTGAAAGGTTTGGTGGAGGAAACAGAAGTCTTTTTGTCATAGGAAATGAATTCAGCCCTCGAAGACAAAACCTGTGGGAAAAAAATTTTCTAAGCCCCGGGGTCACAATTTCAGCAAAAATCTGAAATTCTCCAATTCACTCAAAAATGGTGCCAAACTGTTGCAAATTCTCCCCTGAAAGGTTTGGCGGTGGAAACAGAAGGATTTTTATCATAGGCCAAGAAATCAGCCCTCGACAACTTTACCTGTGGAAAAAAAAATTTCTAAGCCCCGGGGTTACAATTTCAGCAAAAATCTGAAATTCTCCAGTTCACTCCAAAATGGTGCCAAACTGTTGCAAATTCTCCCCTGAAAGCTTTGGTGGTGGAAATGGAAGCCTTTTTGTCATAGGAAATGAAATCGGCTCTCAAAGACAAAACCTGTGAAAAAATTTTTTTCTAAGCCCCGGGGGTCACAATTTCAGCAAAAAACTGAAATTTTCCAATTCACTCCAAAAGGGTGCCAAACTGTTGCAAATTCTCCCCTGAAAGGTGTGGCGGTGGAAACAGAAGTCTTTTTGTCATAGGAAATGAAATCAGCCCTCGACAACTTTACCTGTGGAAAAAAAAATTTCTAAGCCCGGGGGTCTGAAATTTTCCAATTCACTCCAAAAGGGTGCCAAACTGTTGCAAATTCTCCCCTGAAAGGTGTGGCGGTGGAAACAGAAGTCTTTTTGTCATAGGAAATGAAATCAGCCCTCGACAACTTTACCTGTGGAAAAAAAAATTTCTAAGCCCCGGGGTCACAATTTCAGCAAAAATCTGAAATTCTCCAGTTCACTCAAAAATGGTGCCAAATTCTTGCAAATTCTCCCCTGAAAGCTTTGGTGGTGGAAACAGAAGCCTTTTTGTCATAGGAAATGAAATCAGCTCTCAAAGACAAAACCTATGAAAAAAAATTTTTTTGTAAGCCCCGGGGTGACAATTTCAGCAAAAATCTGAAATTCTCCAATTCACTCAAAATGGTGCCAAACTCTTGCAAATTCTCCCCTGAAAGGTTTGGCGGAGGAAACAGAAGTCTTTTTGTCATAGGAAATGAAATCAGCCCTCGAAGACAAAACCTGTGGAAAAAAAATTTTCTAAGCCCCGGGTCACAATTTCAGCAAAAATCTTAAATTCTCCAATTCTCTCAAAAATGGTGCCAAACTGTTGCAAATTGTCTCCTGAAAGCTTGGCTGTGGAAACAGAAGCCTTTTTGTCATAGGAAATGAAATCAGCTCTCGAAGACAAAACCTGTAAAAAAATTTTTTCTAAGCCCCGGGGTCACATTTTCAGCAAAAAACTGAAATTTTCCAATTCACTCCAAAATGGTGCCAAACTGTTGCAAATGCTCCCCTGAAAGGTTTGGCGGTGGAAACAGAAGCCTTTTTGTCATAGGAAATGAAAGCAGCTCTCGAAGACAAAACCTGTGGAAAAAAATTTTGTAAGCCCCGGGGTCACAATTTCAGCAAAAATCTGAAATTCTCCAGTTCACTCAAAAATGATGCCAAACTGTTGCAAATTCTCCCCTGAAAGATTTGGCGGTGGAAACAGAAGTCTTTTTATCATAGGAAATGAAATCAGTCCTCGAAGACAAAACCTGTGGAAAAAATTTTCTAAGCCCCGGGGTCACAATTTCAGCAAAAATCTGAAATTCTCCAATTCTCTCAAACAGGGTGCCAAAATGTTGCAAATTCTCCCCTGAAAGGTTTGGCGGTGGAAACAGAAGGATTTTTATCATAGGAAATGAAATCAGCCCTCGAGAACTTTACCTGTGAAAAAAAATTTCTAAGCCCCGGGGTCACAATTTCAGCAAAAATCTGAAATTCTCCAGTTCACTCAAAAATGGTGCCAAATTCTTGCAAATTCTCCCCTGAAAGCTTTGGTGGTGGAAACAGAAGCCTTTTTGTCATAGGAAATGAAATCAGCTCTCAAAGACAAAAACTGTGGAAAAAAAAATTTCTAAGCCCCGGGGTCACAATTTCAGCAAAAAACTGAAATTTTCCAATTCACTCCAAAATGGTGCCAAACTGTTGCAAATTCTCCCCTGAAAGCTTTGGCAGTGGAAACAGAACCCTTTTTGTCATAGGAAATGAAATCAGCTCTCGAAGACAAAACCTGTGGAAAAAATTTTTTGTAAGCCCCGGGGTGACAATTTCAGCAAAAATCTGAAATTCTCCAATTCACTCAACAATGGTGCCAAACTCTCGCAAATTCTCCCCTGAAAGGTTTGGCGGAGGAAACAGAAGTCTTTTTGTCATAGGAAATGAAATCAGCCCTCAAAGACAAAACCTGTGAAAAAAAATTTTTCTAAGCCCCGGGGTCACAATTTCAGCAAAAACTGAAATTTTCCAATTCACTCCAAAAGGGTGCCAAACTGTTGCAAATTCTCCCCTGAAAGGTGTGGCGGTGGAAACAGAAGTCTTTTTGTCATAGGAAATGAAATCAGCCCTCGACAACTTTACCTGTGGAAAAAAAAATTTCTAAGCCCCGGGGTCACAATTTCAGCAAAAATCTGAAATTCTCCAGTTCACTCAAAAATGGTGCCAAATTCTTGCAAATTCTCCCCTGAAAGCTTTGGTGGTGGAAACAGAAGCCTTTTTGTCATAGGAAATGAAATCAGCTCTCAAAGACAAAACCTATGAAAAAAAATTTTTCTAAGCCCCGGGGTCACAATTTCAGCTAAAATCTGAAATTCTCCAATTCTCTCAAAAATGGTGCCAAACTGTTGCAAATTCTCCCCTGAAAGCTTTGGCGGTGGAAACAGAAGTCTATTTGTCATAGGAAATGAAATCAGCTCTCGAAGACAAAACCTGTGGAAAAAAAATTTTCTAAGCCCTGGGGTCACAATTTCAGCAAAAATCTGAAATTCTCCAATTCACTCAAAAATGGTGCCAAACTGTTGCAAATTCTCCCCTGAAAGGTTTGGCGGTGGAAACAGAAGGATTTTTGTCATAGGAAATGAAATCAGCCCTCGACAACTTTACCTGTGGAAAAAAAAATTTCTAAGCCCCGGCGTCACAATTTCAGCAAAAATCTGAAATTCTCCAGTTCACTCAAAAATGGTGCCAAATTCTTGCAAATTCTCCCCTGAAAGCTTTGGTGGTGGAAACAGAAGCCTTTTTGTCATAGGAAATGAAATCAGCTCTCAAAGACAAAACCTATGAAAAAAAATTTTTCTAAGCCCCGGGGTCACAATTTCAGCTAAAATCTGAAATTCTCCAATTCTCTCAAAAATGGTGCCAAACTGTTGCAAATTCTCCCCTGAAAGCTTTGGCGGTGGAAACAGAAGTCTATTTGTCATAGGAAATGAAATCAGCTCTCGAAGACAAAACCTGTGGAAAAAAAATTTTCTAAGCCCTGGGGTCACAATTTCAGCAAAAATCTGAAATTCTCCAATTCACTCAAAAATGGTGCCAAACTGTTGCAAATTCTCCCCTGAAAGGTTTGGCGGTGGAAACAGAAGGATTTTTATCATAGGCCAAGAAATCAGCCCTCGACAACTTTACCTGTGGAAAAAAAAATTTCTAAGCCCCGGGGTCACAATTTCAGCAAAAAACTGAAATTTTCCAATTCACTCCAAAATGGTGCCAAACTGTTGCAAATGCTCCCCTGAAAGGTTTGGCGGTGGAAACAGAAGCCTTTTTGTCATAGGAAATGAAAGCAGCTCTCGAAGACAAAACCTGTGGAAAAAAAATTTTGTAAGCCCCGGGGTCACAATTTCAGCAAAAATCTGAAATTCTCCAGTTCACTCAAAAATGATGCCAAACTGTTGCAAATTCTCCCCTGAAAGATTTGGCGGTGGAAACAGAAGTCTTTTTATCATAGGAAATGAAATCAGTCCTCGAAGACAAAACCTGTGGAAAAAAAATTTCTAAGCCCCGGGGTCACAATTTCAGCAAAAATCTGAAATTCTCCAATTCTCTCAAACAGGGTGCCAAAATGTTGCAAATTCTCCCCTGAAAGGTTTGGCGGTGGAAACAGAAGGATTTTTATCATAGGAAATGAAATCAGCCCTCGAGAACTTTACCTGTGAAAAAAAATTTCTAAGCCCCGGGGTCACAATTTCAGCAAAAATCTGAAATTCTCCAGTTCACTCAAAAATGGTGCCAAACTGTTGCAAATTCTCCCCTGAAAGCTTTGGTGGTGGAAACAGAAGCCTTTTTGTCATAGGAAATGAAATCAGCTCTCAAAGACAAAACCTGTGAAAAAAATTTTTTCTAAGCCCCGGGGTCACAATTTCAGCAAAAAACTGAAATTTTCCAATTCACTCCAAAATGGTGCCAAACTGT